>NW_021147049.1:0-25000 GCF_002837175.3 Physeter macrocephalus
ACAGCTGCCTGAAAACGGGAGCCTGGCCCACAGGCCCAGACCTGTCCCCACTTGGCCCAGCAGTGGCGGGGGAGGGGTGTGGGGGTCTCCCCGAGTAAATGGAGGTGGTTGCCCCCACCAGGCCTGGTTGCTTCCGAGACTTGGCTCGACCCTGGGTTTTCCCAGTGAGGCCTCTTCCCGTTGCGGGGTATGTATCAGTCCCTCGGGTGCTGCTCGAGTGAAGACAAACCTCTGCATCACCAAGATCTAGGATTCTTAGTATCAATAAAATCTCAGCCGTCAAGGCAAGAAAGCAGGCAGACACAGGTCACATGCTGTCGGGGCGCCAGGGCCCCATCTGTTGGGTGCTGGCTCCCTCTGGTGGCCCAAGGAGCAGCTGCACTCGAGCTGGGTGCCCAGCGCAGCCGCTCACCCGTTCACTTTGGGGAATCCTGCTATGTGCCTGACACTGTTTTTGGTGCTGGGGACGTAACTGTGAACCAAGCAGAGCAAACCCTGCCCTGTGGAGCCCACCGCCTGGTGGCAAGGCACAGACGAGGAAATGCAGCCCATTGGAGCACATCAGTGTTTTGGAGAAAAATTAGCCTGGCTGTGTTGTCAGGCTTGGCAGGGGCTAGCTATGTCAGATGAGGTGGCCCAGGCGGCGGACCTCCCATAGCATAACATTTGAGCAGAGGCCTGAAGGAGTGAGGGATCCGGCCACACAGAAACCACGAGAAGAATGTTCCAGGCAGAGGGAACCACGGTGCAAAGAGGCTGAGGCAGGAATATGGCCAACGCATCCGAGGGGCGTCGGAGGCAACAGGCCAGAGGACCAGGGCCAGATGGGGCCGGGCCCTCAGACCTTGCAAGAACTCTGGCCTTTACACTGGACAGGAAGGGCAGCATCGGAGGGTTTTGAGCGCAGTGATGTGGCTTGACGTATATCTTAAAGGCTCACTCTGGCAGCCACGTTGAGAACGTAAGAGGCGGGGATAAATGAGGGAGACCAGTCAGGAGGCCCCTGTGACACTCCAAGGCAGGGATAAGGTGGCTTGGAGCAGGGTGGGGGGTGGCGGCGAGGGCAAGCGTTCGGAGTCCAGATCTGAATTTGAAGGCAGAGCTAGCGGACGTGCTGACGGACTGGTGTGGGATGTGAGGTGGGGTGAGGACCCGATGGCGCCCAGCGAGCGAGCGTGGGGTTGAGCCGGAGCACAGGGGGCGGGGCCTCGGGCACTGGGGCCTGGAAAGGTTGCAGTCCTGTGGGACATCTGGGAGGAGGTGTTGCACAAGCAGTTGCATGCGAGCAGGTCTCTGGGGCTTATTGGCGCATAGGTGGTATTTAAAGCCCAAGACTGGATGAGGCCCCAGGAGCGAGTGTCGCTAGAGAAGAGGAGCTCCAGGGCTGACCTCTGGGTCCTCAGTGAGAGGACGAGTACAAGGAGGCTGCCCCTGAGGGAGAAGCAGCCCAGGAGAGAGGGTGCCTCCTGCCGAATGGGGAGAGCGTTTCAAGGGGGAGGGCGAGTCCCACTGGGTCTTGTGCTGCCGAGAGGCCGAGCAAGATGAGGGCTGGGCCCGGGCCGGGCCGGTGGAGCTTTGCGGGGGAGGCTTTGGAGAGGGGGCAGGGCTGCAAGAACCAGTTCCAGAGAGGATGGGGGAGACCGCTGCTCCGTCGGGGTCCCTGGCTCTGAGCCCTCTGCCACCCGCCCAGGTGCTGCTTGTGTCCTGCACGGCCCCGCTTTGCCCCTGGAGTTACCATCGAGGAAGACAACTGCTGCGGCTGCAACGCCATCGCCATCCGGCGCCACTTCCTGGACGAGAACATGACCGCCGTGGACATCGTCTACACCTCCTGCCATGATGCGGTGAGGGACTGGGGCGGGCTTGCCGGGCTGGTGCAGCCTCCCCCCAGCCTCGGTCCCCCACAGGCCACTGGAGGCAGGCAGCGCTGCGCCTGGGGTGTGTACGCTGTCCCCCTCAGCGGCAGGAGCCCTCGGCTTGGCTGGCATGGCTGGCCGAAGCCTCCAGGCCTCCCCTCGCCGGGCAGACCAGAGATGGGCCGCCTCCTTCTCCCCACATCCTGGCCTGCATCCGCTCTGGGGCTAGGACGTGGACCCCGGCCCCGCACCCGGCACTGGGGCTTCCTGGCCCCAGCCTCTGGGGGAAGGACTTGAGAGGGAAGAAGCAGGAGGCACCGGGGAGGGGGCAGCCCCTCAGGACTGAGCAGGCAGGACGGCAGCACTCACGGGCGCCCGGGTCGGCGGAATTAGGAAGGCCAGGTAGGCTGTGTGCCGGCTTGGGAGGGACCTCCTGTGACCCTTGCAGGCGTCAGGGGCCCAGTGGCCAGTGGAGCCAGATTCCCGGGCCCTGAAGGAGACCGGCTTCAGTCGCCTCCCCAGATCTGGCTCCACCCCGGGGGCCGTTCGGGCTCACGAGCCGCCCTTCCCCTAGGTCTATGAAACCCCCTTCTACGTGGCAGTGGACCACGACAAGAAGAAGGTGGTGATCAGTATCCGGGGAACCCTGTCCCCCAAGGTAGGCTGCCCGGTGACCCAGCCCACCCCGTGGACCCCTCACAGCCCCCGAGGGTGCCCGCCTCCGTTGTCCTGTCCTCAGTCCCGGCCCTCACCGCCCTCTCTCCCCCCAAGGACGCCCTGACGGACCTGACCGGTGACGCCGAGCGCCTCCCTGTGGAGGGGCACCATGGCACCTGGCTGGGACACAAGGTACCCCTCCTCGTGGGCGGCCCCTGGCCCTCTCCTCTCCGCTGCCAGCACGCGGGCCTGTCCTGTTGGGGCGGGGCTTCCTCCGGGGTCGCGGGGCTCGCCAGGAGAGACTGGTCAGAGAGGTGCCGATTCGTCTGGAAAGTCCACTGCCCCCCACCCGCCAGGACCCCCACGGCCCTGCCCGGTGCAGATCCCGTCCCACAGGAGCTCGAGGGGGCAACCGGGAAGAGGTCCACCAGCGCCCCCAGCCAGCTTGTCCCGAGGACCAAAGGGGGAAACGGGAGGGACAGGGTTAGTGAGCTGCACATCCCTGTGGCTTTGCTGCTCCCTGACAGGCCTCCCTCCCTCCCCGTGACACCCCACCCACCTCGGTTCCTCCTCCCCCAGGGAATGGTCCTCTCGGCTGAGTACATCAAAAAGAAGCTGGAGCAGGAGATGGTCCTGTCCCAGGCCTTCGGGCGAGACCTGGTGAGGCGTTTTCCATGCCATGAGCCCTTGCCACACCCAGCTCGCCCTCCCCCAGGGCAGCAGACTGGGGACAGGACAGGTGAATGATGGAGCCTCCCCCGCAGGCCAGGCTCCTACACTCTCCTTCCATCCCTGGCTCCCAGCCCCCTCCTCATTTGCTCAGTCCCTCCCACCCCCTCTGGCCCTTATCTTCTTTGGTACCAGCTCCTCTTGCGCACCCCTGCTCAGCCCCGCGCGGTCGTGAGCACCTGCTCGGTGCCAGGCACTGGAGGCTACAGATGGCTCAGTTCTGGGGCTTCCAAAATGTCGAGCAGAATGCACCCAGAAAATAACTGCAGAACAGATAGAAGGGGTGCCGCTCTGGTTGAGGGCGATCTGGGCCCTGCCCACTGCCCACCCCTCCCCGCGCAGGCAGGCAGCCCCTGAGGTGCTTGCTCCCAACTGCCCTTCCCAAAGCCAAGCAGTCCCTGGCCTCAGGAGACCCCAGTCTAGTGGTTGGGGCACAGGGATGGGAGCAGGTGACCAAATGATTATAATAGAGTGTAGTCATTATATTTAAAGGTCTATCCCAGGTGCAGATGCAGTATCTAGGAGGGAGCAAGCCTCTCCTGGAAAATCAGGAAGGGCTTCTCCAAGGAGGTGACCTCTGAGCGAGGTTTTGAAGGATGAATAGGAGTTTGTTATATAGTCTCCCCAAGAAGTTGCTCTGAGGGGGCCTAGCTTGGCCCTTCCTCTGCCCCAGCAGCCACACAGCACAGACATGATCCCAGGACTCTGGGAAGCCCCCTCTGCCTCCCTGGTGTCAGCTTGGCAGGCAATGGGGCAGGACTCTCAGGGCCTCTCTCGGTCCCCAGGGCCGCGGAACCAAACACTACGGCCTGATAGTGGTGGGCCACTCCCTGGGCGCGGGCACCGCCGCCATCCTCTCCTTCCTCCTGCGCCCCCAGTACCCGACCCTCAAGTGCTTTGCCTACTCCCCGCCAGGGGGCCTGCTGAGGTGAGCAGCCTGGGGCCTCAGACTCGGCTGGGGGCGACGGGCGGACAGCGCTGGGAGCTGGCTCGGTCAGGGGGCCGGACTGGGCCGTCTGGGTTCCCATCATAAGGGAACCTGGGAGCGGCCTGGAGAGTGGAGGCGGGGGTTCTGGCAAAAGCCAGGTGGGCCCTGGGCTCTAGCCCCAGCAAAGCCTTGCCGACGGGATAGGCGGGCAGGGAGCAGGCAGCCCCGCTCCCCAGAGGGTCTTGGAGTGCCGGAGCCGAGCCCGCTTGGGAACGCCGCGCCCCTCCCCTGCCTTAGCACCCCCTCGGCTTCCCTTGCAGCGAGGACGCCATGGAGTATTCCAAGGAGTTTGTGACAGCTGTGGTCCTGGGCAAAGACCTTGTCCCCAGGCAAGTTGCCCCCTCTCTCCACCTGCCTGGCCTGGGCTCTTCTCCCACCTCGGGGCCTCACCCAGGTGCCCCGTCTCTCTCACTCAAATTCCCGTCTCCTCGAGGGACGCCAGAATCCCCCCCACTCAGGTGTCCGGGGTGAGAGGTCAAGGTCGGCCCGCCCTGCCTGGCCTCCCCTTCCTGGCTGGGCCCTGCCGAGCTGCAGGCTCTTCACCCACCCCGTGACCCTGATGGCCTGGCCTTCCTGTTCCCGGGAGCCCTGCTGCCCCTCACCCCGCCCGTCTCCCCGTCCTGGTCCAGCTCAGGCTGACGCCCCGACTTGCTTCTTTCTTCAGGATCGGCCTCTCCCAGCTGGAAGGCTTCCGCAGACAGCTCCTGGATGTCCTGCAGAGAAGCACCAAGCCCAAAGTGAGCTCACTCCCCTCCCTGCCGCCGGGGCGCCCTGGGCTCTGGGCTCCCCGCTTGTCTTCTGCCCCCTGCCCCACCTGCCCCTCGGCCCCCCCGCCACGTGAGGCCAGGCTGGGGTATGGTTGGTGTCTTGGGGACCTCAGGCCATCAGTCAGGCCTGGAACCGAGGGCTCCCGAGTCCTGACTCCTGTGGCGCAGAGCTGCCGGCAGTCGGGACAAAGCAGTCCCGAGGTCAGTGCTCCGAGCGCGACAGGAAGGCCTCCTCCGAAGCCCACCGCGATCCCCAGGCTCGGGGGGCTGGGGGTCGCCTGGGGAGGGGCCCTGGGGGCAGTTGGTTCTGGTTTTCCCTGCGGCTGAGAGGAGAGGACCAGCCCTCCCTAGCCCCTCCTCAGGCCTGCAGGGGACACTGGGGGCTCTTCCTGTAGCATGGCCTTCAGCGTTCCAGGCTGGGGGTGGGCATGCTGCAGCCGGGCGCCCTGAGGCAGGCAGGGGGTGGCCGGCCAGGCCCAGCAGGGCCTCTGTGCCCCCAGGCCCGCCCTCACGCCATTCACCCTCTCAGCCCCGTTGGGACTGTTGCCAGCCTCGGTGCCCGTGACCATCTGGCAGGCAGGGCACCAGGTGCCGGGGTGAGCAGGCAACGAAGGCATAGGAGGAGCCTAAGGACAGGGAACTGCTCCTCTCAGACCCAGTCCCGGGTGCTTGTCAGGCCCAGGAGGCAGGTGGCGGGGAGCCAACCCCGATGTGGCCGGGCCTGGTGGGTGCAGCTGGACTGAGCTCCGGGGTCTGTTCTGCCTCTGACTTACGAGACGACCTAGAGCAAGTCCCCTCCCTTCGCTGGGCCTGTTTCCCGTCCGCGAGATAAGGGGTGGACTGGTGTTGGCAGCCCTGAAGTTCAGCCATGCCATGTCATCTGTCCTTGGCACCTTTTTGGCATCGTGGCCGCTGGACACCTCAGCCCCCGCCTCTTCACGGGGCGCTGCCCTGCCTCCTGCCGCATGGCCACCCCAGCTCCCCCACCATCACCTGTGAGCTCTCCTGAGCACCCCCTGCCCACCCGGGCAGCGCCACTCAGCTCCATCCCCCTCTTCTCCCTGTCCCCACAGTGGCGAATCATCGTGGGGGCCACAAAATGCATCCCCAAGTCGGAGCTGCCCGAGGAGCTGGAGGTGACCGCCCTGGCCAGCACGCGGCTCTGGACCCACCCCAGTGACCTGACCATCGCCCTGTCAGCCAGCACCCCTCTCTACCCCCCCGGCCGCATCATCCACGTGGTCCACAACCACCCAGCGGAACAGTGCTGGTAGGTGCTGCCCGCGCCCCGGTCAGCTGGGAGGTGGCGGTCAGCTGGGAGGTGGCGGCAGCCAGGGCAGGGGAGTGGAGGGTGGGGCCAGCCTTCATTCTGTCACCCTCGGGGCGTAGGTGCAGAGGCTGGTGACGGTGGCCCAGGGCGCCCACAGCAGGGTTGCCCCAGCCTCAGGCCCTGGAAGTGCAGCGACAGGCCGATCCAGAGCAGGACTCCAGGCTCCTCTCTTGACGGTCCCGGCCTTCGTCCCCAGTGTCACCCTTCCCTGGTGTCCCCCAGGACAGCTGTCCCCACTCGCATCCATTTCAAAGCGGACGCCCTGGAGGGCCACCCTAAAGCCCTGGCCAAGCTCACGCCTCAGTTGTCACTTGGCATCGCGGCTGGCATGAGTTGGCAGACAGCTGGCAGGGGCAGGAGAGAGACCAGGAGAGGGCGGGTACGGCGGCCTCTCCCACCTCACCCCCACCCCTTCCCGCGCTCTCAGAGGGTTGGGCTGCCTCCTCGACAAACAGACAAACAAACAAACAAACAAACAAACAAACGGCTTGCGAGCCGGGACCCTCCCTGGGGTGGAGCAGGTATGGCCCAGGGCACAAGCAGGTGACAGGCCGTGTAGGGATCGGGGCTGAGCCTCAAGGTCAGGCTTTCTGGCTCCATGTGGCATAAATGTTCCTGGCTGCGGAGGGCTGGTGGCGAGGGCTGAGGTGAGGCAGAAGCAAGGAGCCCGGGGACACAGCCCTGCTGGTCCAGCCGGGCAGGGCGTCTCCAAGGCCCCCGCACCCCCACCAAGCCAGGGCAGAGAGCAGGGCCGGGGGCCTGGGGGCCAAGGCCTGGCTGCCCCCGCCCGCCCGCTTCCCTCTGGCCCCTGCGCCCCTCAGCTGCTGTGAGCAAGAGGAGCCCACGTACTTCGCCATCTGGGGCGACAACAAGGCCTTCAACGAGGTGATCATCTCGCCGGCCATGCTGCACGAGCACCTCCCCTACGTGGTCATGGAGGGGCTCAACAAGGTGAGCCCCACAGCGCCTGGCTGGCCGGGTCTCCGTCCCCATGTTACGCACCAGGGTGCGACGCTCCCTGGACGCTCAGTGGGCCGGGGAGCCCACTCGTGTCCTGGGCTCCACACCCGCCTCTGTCCGCACCACCGTGTGGTCCCGTGGTGGGTAAGGGCTAGGAGACACCCAGGAACCTGGCCCTGAGGCAGGCTGAGCTCAAACCCTGAAGGCCACCTGGCACTTGGCGGACGCATGGCCAAGCAGGGGCAGCCTTGGCCATTGCCCGGCCGTGGAAGGGCCAACCACAGGGTAGGAAAAGTCCAACCTGTCCTCCCATCTGCGGGGCGGGCGAGGCACGATCACAGGGCCCGGCCCCGACCTTCCCGGAGGAGCCGGGCCCTGTGTGGGGAGGAGAGCAGGCCCGGCTGACCCCATGAAGCTCTGCTGGGCCTGAGAGGCCGGGCCTGCCACCCCGCCTCCACACGTGATTGTCACCCCTCCGCCGCCACCAGCTTCCCCGTCCTGTCCCCAGGTGCTGGAGAACTACAACAAGGGGAAGACGGCCCTGCTCTCTGCTGCCAAGGTCATGGTGAGCCCCACGGAGGTGGACCTGACTCCCGAGCTCATCTTCCAGCAGCAGCCGCTGCCCACGGGACCACCCGTGCCCGCCGGCCTGGCCCTGGAGCTGCCGGCCGCAGACCACCGAAACAGCAGTGTCAGGTGAGCGCCGTCTCCCCGCAGCCCCGCCCCAGAGGGCGGGTGCAGCGGCCACGCGCGTGCTTTCAGTGCGCGAATGCTCGTGCACGTGTGCATTCTGTGTACGCGCCGGGCCCTCGTATGTTCACGCCACTCTGTACACGTGCACGGGAGGGATTGAACTTGCCTCCGCTGCTCGGGGTCTCTCCTACTCTGCCCCCACTGCCCCCCAGCCTGCCACCACCGAAGCCCGTGTGGGCCAGTAGGCATCTAGGGATGCACAGACCCCTGACCGCAAACGCACAGATTCACTCGTAGCTGTTTAGACCCGACCAGATGGACGCCCGTGCACTTACACGCACACACGTGTTAAAGCTTACACCTGTATATACACGTGTTCACAAATAGTAGCTCTAAGTGCACAGAGCCCCGTACAGACGGACTCACGTGTAGAACACACACCAAGACAGAGGCCAAGACGCTTGGACACAAGGACACGCTTGTGCGGGCAGCCACGTGTGTAAGTGATGGATGCACCTGTACCCAGACCCAGCCTCTCAGCTACATGGGCCGACTGCCATACAGACGCCTAATGTGCATGCTGCACGCAGAAACACAGGCGTGTACACGCTTCCAGACGCAAACACACCCCACGTTCACACGCACTCTTTTGGGGGTTGGGCTCTGAGGCCGTGGCTTCTGGGGTGGGAGGGTATCCTCCTGCCTCTCTGGGACCCTTGCCGCCCAGGTCCGGGGTCCAGGTTACAGATCTGGCCTAGAGGCTGCTAAAGAGGGTGGTGGCTGCTTCCTGGCCCTTGGTGGGGACACCTGGACTTGTCTCCCGATCTTAAAAGCATTTCCCATAGCGGCTGCATGACCAGATGGGGGAGCCAGTGTCCGTTCGCAGCTGCAGTGACTGCTGCGTCCCCCACCCTGGCCCTTCACTCACTCCCTGCAGGCCGTTGTGCGTTGTGCGGAGACAAGGGGCTCCAGGGCCCCATCCAGCAGAGGGCTACACCCCATGGGAGAGGTGGGAGGAACCCCCGGGTGAGGAAGGAAGTGATAGGAGCTCAGGAAGGGGGCCCAGAGGGGTGCTGGCCCGGAGGGTGGGGTTGGACCCAGCGGGGGTGGCTCTGGGCCATGCTCTCTCCCTCCCTACCTTCCCTCGTTCCCTCTCTACCCTTCCACCTCTGCCTCCAGTGACCTGGGGCAGCCAATCTCTCTGGGCCTCAGTCTCCAGGTGGGTACGGCGACGTCGGTGCAGTGATGGACACCAGTGCAGGCCCCCGGCCCCCACCCCCCCCACCCCCGCCAGCTCAGCCCTGCATCGACTCTCTCGTCTTCTGTCTTGGGGTCTTGTGAGCTGGTTTTTAAAAAGGAGGGTTCCCTGTCCCCAGACTGTTCCACCCCTTTCCCCTCCTCCCCCTCCCCAAGTTCCCTCCCGCCGGGGAGCTAGGGGTGGGCCCCCGCCCCGCTGAGTCTCACCCCTCCCTGCCCCCTCAGGAGCAAGTCCCAGTCTGAGATGAGCCTGGAGGGCTTCTCGGAGGGGCAGCTGCTGTCCCCTGTGGCCGCGGCAACCCGCCAGGACCCAGTGGAGCTGCTGCTGCTGTCCACCCAGGAGCGGCTGGCGGCCGAGCTGCAGGCGCGGCGGGCGCCGCTGGCCACCATGGAGAGCCTCTCGGACACGGAGTCGCTGTACAGCTTCGACTCGCGCCGCTCCTCCGGCTTCCGCAGCATCCGCGGCTCGCCCAGCCTCCACGCCGTGCTGGAGCGCGACGAGGGCCACCTCTTCTACATCGACCCTGCCATCCCCGAGGAGAACCCGTCCCTGAGCTCGCGCACCGAGCTGCTGGCGGCCGACAGCCTGTCCAAGCACTCGCAGGACACGCAGCCCCTGGAGGCCACCCTGGGCAGCGGGGGCATCACCCCCGAGCGGCCCCCCAGCGCAGCCGCCCACGACGAGCTGGAAGAAGGGGGTGGCGGCGGGACAGCCCCCCGCGGCGGAGAGCTGGCGCTGCACGACGGGCGCCTGGGGGACTCGCCCAGCCCTCAGGTGCTGGAGTTCGCAGAGTTCATCGACAGCCTCTTCAACCTGGACAGCAAGAGCAGCTCTTTCCAGGACCTCTACTGCATGGTGGTGCCCGAGAGCCCCACCAGCGACTACGCCGAGGGCCCAAAGTCCCCCAGCCAGCAAGAGATCCTGCTCCGCGCCCAGTTCGAGCCCAACCTGGTGCCCAAGCCCCCAAGGCTCTTCGCTGGCTCGGCTGACCCTTCCTCGGGCATCTCGTTGTCACCCTCCTTTCCACTCAGCTCCTCGGGCGAGCTCATGGACCTGACACCCACGGGCCTCAGCAGCCAGGAGTGCCTGGCAGTGGACAAGATCCGGACTTCCACCCCCACCGGCCATGGGGCCAGCCCCGCCAAGCAGGATGAGCTGGTCATCTCGGCACGCTAGCACCCCAGGAGTTGCTGCCAGCTGAGGCCCGGGCCAGAGCAGGTGGCTCCTCAGGCTTCTGGTGGCTGCCCCCCAGGCCGGGCAGCTTTGAGGAGAGGCCCCCGCGGGGCCAGTGTAGCCTCAGGCATTGGGCATTGCTGCTGAGCTGGGGGTCCGCATCCCTACCTCAGCTTTGGAACCCCCAGAGCCAAGGCAGCTGGGATCTGGGCCCTCCAGATAGGGAATGACAGGGAGGGGCGTGGAGCAGGGAGAAGCCTGGGGCAGCCTGCCAGGTGGACAGGGAAACACTCCGCCCTCTCAGCCTGAGTGCCCCCCACAGGGGCATCCTGGCACCTCCTATTCCGGGACAGGCCATGAGTATGCTGACTCCCCGTCACCGCCCTCTGGCTGCTCTCCCAGGGTGGACATGGAGAGCGGCCCCCTCCCCACGTATTCTCATCTGTGGTCCAGGCTGGCATCTGCCCTGGCCACCCCCAGATCTGGTGCCTGCTGGCCAGCCCCCTGGGGTGACCCCCCCCCACCAAGGTGGCCCGCAGTGCTGTGTATGTTTACAGAAGCTGCTGGGCTGGGCTCAGGATGTGTCCTGGGCTTGCAGGCCCCCTGACCCCTGCTGCAATCACGTGTTTAGTAGCCCCTTTCTGGGCAGGCGGGCGCCAGCCTCCACAGGGCCCAAGGCAGCCATGGGGCCTGGAGGGGCCTACAGGAGGGTGGGGTCAGGGCCGCCCCTTCTCTGCTTGATATCCCTCATGCTGGTCCCTCGGTCCATGGGTCCTGGGAACCCAGGCCTGCCCCATTACCTCCTGGCCTGCCTTCTACCCCCGGGGATCCTGGCCACTCAAAGGGTAGAGGGCACAGGTGTGACCACCCCTGCCTGCAGAGTCAGTACCCTGGAAGGAAGGAGGGCCCCACCAAACCCCCTTTTCATCACCTGCCCCCAGGCCTAGGCACCCCAGGCCCTGGGCTCTGCAGCCAGACACGCCTCCACTCTGCACAGCTGCCCCTCCCCGCTGGCCTGGGCTCTCTCCTGGGAGCGGGCCTCTCTTCCCTCCCACCCCCAATGTCCCGTTGGCACTAAGTGGAGCCAAGCGTCGGGTATTGTGGGACCCAGCTAGAGACCCGGGAGGGCCAGGTGCCCTGGGGCCATCCCAGTTTAGCCTGAGGCCTCCACAGCCCCCACTTGGGAGGGTTCCTTCCCTGCTGCGTTGGAGAAGCAGCGGGGAAGTGGAGCCCCCGCCTGTCCCCAGAGGCAGAGTGGGGAGGGGGCGCATGCCGGCGCGGGGCGTGTGTGTGCATGTGCATGCGTGTGTGCCGAGGAAGGGGCTGCTGGGGCACCCTCCCCGCCCTGCCCGCCCTGCCTGCCTGCTGCCCCTCCCAGCCTGCCAAGAAAACAGGCAGCAGACGTGATGGGCACCATGTGGCGGGGGCCGCGGACGAGCTCGGCTTCGGACACGGCCCGTCCCCCTCGTCTCGCCGGCTGCTCTGACCCCTGGTTTGGAAAACTGGTGTGTGCCGAGGCGTTGGCCGCCCGCTTTTGCCTTCATTTCCTTGGAGGCAAGGTCCCCCAACTCTGGGCCCGCCCATGGCCTCCCTCGGTTGGCTAGGCTCCCCTGACCAAGACCCCCGTCTCATGATCACTGGTACCTGGGACCCCTGCCCACCCTGACACATGGGGACAGAGACCTGGGAGCTGGGCCTCCCTCACCCTCTGCGACTCCCAAACCTCATCAGCCCCATCAGGCTTCTGCCCCTGCTGGGCCCACTCCCTTTCCCGCACAAAAGCAAGACGGCATCAGTGGCTCTTCAAGTTTAAAAAGTAATAATAATAAGACAAATCATAAATCAGAGTAAAGTTCCAACAAGCACCCCAGCCCATAGCAGGGAGACTTGGGGTCTGGCCTTTTAACTCCTCCTCCACCAGGGTGGGCCTGGGATCTCTGAGGGGGCGTGGTGCCCACCCATGCCCAGGACTGAGCCATCAGGGACAGACCCCCCCACCCCCAAGGCTGCAGCCGCACGGGGTTACAGCCTTGGGGCTGGGGCAGGCTCGGACTCAGCCCTGGACGCTCCAGGGTCAGCCCACATCCCACGCGCCCCCTCCCCCCCTCTCCCCTGCAGGATGGGCCTGCTGCGTGTCTCTCCCTTCCTCTGCACACCACACCTGGGGGGGTCTGAGCCACCCTCCTCAGCCCAGCTCGGCTCAGACCGACCCCCACTCTGTCCCCCAGACCTGCAGCACAAGGTTTCCCGGCCGTACGCTGGCCTGTCCTCCCAGGGGCCCGGGCGACCTCCATATGCAATCGGTAGTGAGCAGCTGGGCCCCGCAGACACTCATGCACTGTACGTGCCATTCTCCCATGACTTTTTTTGTATTTAATGTATGAAAGATCCAAACTAATATTGCTGTAAAAAGGAGAGACAAATTAATATAGCTTATTCTATAAATACATCTGTATATAAAGTTTTCTGTATATTGTATAGAGCTGTGTATAAACTGGATGTAGAAGCACACTGGCCGCCTTGAGTGACCTCTCTTCCCCGCAGGTGGGGTGGAGGCTGGGTCTGTGTGGCAGAGTGGCGGGAGAGGACCTCTGCGGTTGGCTGTCACCGCTGTCGATGCCCTGGTCCAGGACCACACTTTGAGTCGCAGTGAGAGCCCAGAAGACCCTCAGAGCCCCCATTTGAATGGGGGGCAGCTCCTTGTTGAACCCTACCTGCGTGAGGTACATGCCAGGGGCTCCGTCTGACCTCATTAGGGCCTCGAAAGATGGGGCTTCTTAGCCCCTTCTCCCTGAGGGGTCTGGGGCTCCGAGAGGGTAAGTAAACTGCCCAAGACCACAGAGGTCATGATGGGGTACCAGGCAGGTCTGACAGTGCCCGCCCCTTCCCCCCAGTGCTGAGAGCCAGGGTGGGGTGAGGGCACTAAAACTCCCTGGCTGCGTAGCACTGGAATGCAGGGCCCCCTGGAAGTCTTTGCTGAGGGCTTCTCTAGGAGGGTGCAAAAGACCTGGCCAGGCCCAGGGCACCCCAGGGACGCCCTCCCAGCCTGGCCCCAGGACAGGGAGGCCCGGGGAGTGGCTGCAAGGCCACGGTGGGCAGGCAGCTGGGCCTCCAGCCAGCCCCGTGCCCGGGCCTGCCCCCTCCACGCAGCAGATGGCGCTGTTCCTCCAGCCAGTCCCAACGGGACCTACAGCGTGCGGCCCAGGCACTGACCCAGCCAAGTTGTGACCGGACCTTGACCTTCCCCTCCCCACACTGCCCACCTCCCAGCCCTGAGTCCAGGGTGGGGAGTTGGAGAGGATGATAGAACAGTTCTGTCTTCACCCAGGCCTCTTTGAACGGAAGAAACGGAGGCTACATAAGGGTGGAAACTTGCTCAAGGTCACTCAAGCCTGGGGACAGATCTAGGACCAGAATCCAGGCCTCCAGGCCAGGACTCCGGCCTCCACCCTCGCCTCATGGTTTTCAGAGGTTCTTCACACCCTGTAGTCTCATTTGGTGTGCATATAATCCTATCTAATTAGTGGAGCAGAAGCAGAAGAAGCTGAGGACCAGAGAGGTTCTGTGACTTGCCTAAGGTCACACAGCCAGAGCGAGGAATGGGGAAGGCCCCTCGTGAGGAGCAATTCCGGGAAGGGCTGGAGCAGCGCTTTGCCTCCCAGACCCTCGGATGTCCCCTTCCGAGGAGGTGGGAGAGAGGTTACCCTGCAGGGTCCCCAGCCTTACTGACTCCCTGGGTTCATACCCACCACCCTTTGGGCCCTCCTCTCTTCCTCTGCAAAATGGGCGGATGCCAGGGCTGCGTGGGCCCAGGGGAGGCCTGGAGTGCTGTGGTAGGGAGGGTTCTGTCCACAGAACCCCACCCTCTCCTGGGCTGGCCTCCAGCCCGTTACTCATTAACCCTCAAGTCCCTGCCCCCCTTTCCCCAGGGCTGCCTGCTGAGCTGCCGGCTCCTCCTGGCCCTACTGGCCCTCACAGGCCAGCACTGGGCACTGGAAACTGACCTGGAATCGGAGAAAACACCATTTATCAATCACTTCCCTGGTACTTTACCTACACCGTGAGGTGGGAAAAAATGGGCGGATTTAGAGATGAGGCCTCCAAGGACCCGAGGACAGGGCTTGGAGAATGGCTGGGCCAGCCCACAGGGACAGCCATGTCTGCCGGGCCAGGACTGAAATCTCGGTCCCGCACTCATGTGGCTTGGTGGGGAGGGGGTACCAACGGGGACCCCTCTCCATGGATGAGCCCCTCAACGTACTGATTGTGCAAGGCTCCCTGGGGCTCCCTCACCAGTCTCCACCTCCTTCATTACGGATTTGGGGGTGGCAGCCTCGACTCTTAGCTGAGCCCTGGAGTCTGGGACCTTTCAGCCACCCTTCCCCCCAGCCCAGAGATGAAGATCCCTGGGGACCGTTGCTCCTTCGCTCAGTGGCCCAGTGGAGTCAGGGGAGACGGCAGGGCTAGAACCTCCGAGCCAGGCCAGCTCCCACGGGATTGACAGGAGGCTGCATCCCACCCCGCGCAACTTCAGGGCTCACCCAGAGACACAGTAACGCAGCCTGCGAAGTTGGGTGTTGGGAACAAAAGATGCATAGCCCACCCACCCATGGCAAGGGCAACGCATAGCTCATTGGGATGGCGCCCTCTGATGGGGTACTTTTTGGCACCCTGTGGGATGTGGCAGAAAGACCTGCTGGTGGGGGAGGCTTAGAAAGAAGCCGGTTTTCCAGCCAGTCCTGGGCAACTGCTAAAATAAATTCATTTTTAAATATCACACAGCGTAGGCGGTGTCTACTGTGTCCACAGGCAGGCCTGACCCGGGTGTGGGAGGGGGCAGAGCAGAGAATAACAATTGTCTTAAGGGAGGCTGCAGAGGGAGAAAAACCTCTGGGGTGTATCAGCTGGAAAAGAATAGGCGTCTCAGTGTGGCCCTCTCCCCCCCTCTTGGCCCGGCCCCTGCGGGGGGAGCACTGGTCAGCACACACAGCTGGGGCCTCCAGCAAAATCCCATTCTATATATCTAAGAGCAACAGCTCGGAGAGCGGCCCCTGGGGGACAAAACCTCATTGTGAGGCGCCCGCCGGCCTGGGCGTCCCCTCCCCCAGCCCCAGAACTGTCGTGGCATTGACCCTCCTCGGCGGGCCACCACAGGCCTGCTGACTGGGCCACATCTGGGGCTCAGGCCCTGGCCGTCCCTCCCCCGTGGCTGGCCGCTGGGGAGGGGGAGGGTGGCCCGGGAGGAAGCCGCTTTGCAGGCTCTCACCCCCACCCCTACCAGGCAGCCCAACTCGTACCCCACTTTCCTCTGGGGGGCCACCGGTGGGCAGAGTTGAGAGTTCTGGGCTGGCTAGGCTGGCATCTTGATCTGCCAGTGGGTCCTCGCCCCAGCCAAGGGCCTCAGTTTCAGTTTTGTCTTCTGTCAAACAGTTCTGGGGTGGGATGGGTTTTTCCAGCTCTAACCTGCTGTGTCTGAGGACCCAGGGAGGCTGTGAGCTGAGCCACTCTGTGGTGAGATGATTCCCTGGGTCCGGGATTCCAGAATTCTCTGCTTCCAAGGTTTCAGAGGTCTAGGATTCTGCAGTGTAAAGCGGCCACCATCCATTCATTCACCACATATTTATTGAGCACCTACTGTGTGCCAGGTAGTGTTCTTGGTGCTGAAGCTAGAGCAATCACCAAGCCAGACAAATCCCTTACCCTCATAGAGCTTCCATTCTTGAGCGAGGAGAAGGATAATAACAAAGAGCAGATACAACTCTTTTATGTGGGAAGAAAGAAAGACCTAGGTAGGGCGAATTGCTTTCAATAGGATGGTCAGTGAGATGATGAGTGAACTGATTCCTGACTACTACGAAGGAACCAGGCCTGTGGGATCAACATTGCAGACAGACGCAACAGCACGTTCCAAGGCCCTGTGGCAGGGAAGTCCCTGGTGGTCCAGTGATTAGGACTCTGCGCTTCTACTGCAGGGGGCACAGGTTCGATCCCTAGTCAGGCAAATAAGATCCTGCATGCTGTGTGGCCAAAAAAAAAAAAAAAAAAAAAAAAAAATCAAGGCCCCGCGGCAGGTGTGGGTCTGTCATATGTGAGTGATGGCAAGGAGGCCTTTTGGTAGCTGTGACTTAGCGAGCAATGGAGAAAAAAATAGGAGCTGAGGTCAGCGGTACAGGCAGGGGCAGGTCACACAAGGCCTTGGAAACCAGGGCGGGAGTTTAGATTTGTTGTTTAAATGTTTATTGAAGTATAGTTGGTTTACAGTGTTGTGTTAGTTTCTGCTGTACAGCAAAGTGAATCAGTTATACATATATATAATGCCATTTGCAGCAACATGGATGGACCTAGATATTGTTTTGAGTGCAAAGGGAAACCACGGGTTTTAGCAAAGAAGTGAAATGATCTGATTTACATTTTAAAAAGAGAAATTTGGGAGGATGATAGAGGAGATTGGGTGGGGAGAGAGGGTGTGCAGTTGGGCAGAGAAGAGATGAGGGGGCACTCACAGGGGTGGAGGCAGAGGGACAAGGCTGGTGGACTCACTCAGGACCCTCTCGGATGATTGAGGGGGGGAGTTTCCCAGGTCAGCCAGGATCTGGCACTGATGCTGCCTTTGATGCTAATTACTTGGAAACCCTTCGACCTGCACTGTTCGATACCGCAGCCACACATAACTATTTAAATTTGAACTAATTAAAATTAACTAAAACGGGGAAGTCAGTTTCTCAGTCTCAACAGTCACATTTCAAGTACTCAGTAGCCACATGTGGCCGGCGGCGACCATGCTGGACAACGCAGAGAGCATTTCCACCGTCACGGAAGGTTACACAGGACAGACTTCCTCAGACGGTACTGAACTTCACTGAGCCTCAGTTTCCTCATCTGTAAGATGCACATAATAGTTTCTCCTTTCTAGGGCACCTGAGAGGACAACGTGAGATAACCCCTGCAGAGCGCTCACTGTGGGCCTGGCACATAACAAATATTCGAGAAATGCAGGTTATTATTATTATTGCTGAGAAGGGGGGTGGATAAAGGAGAGGAAACGGGGGATGCCTCTGAGGTTTGGTTCTGAAAATCTAAGATTCAGAAGCCCGCTATCTTCCCCTGCCCAAGCGGCGGCCGAGGACTGCGGGGACCCTGCCCTCCCGGCATAGAGGCTGGACCGCCCCTCCACCCCAAGCTGGTTAGGACCCCGCGCCGAGCGCCCCCTGGAGGAGCCCCGCGCGTCCTGCCCGCGGCGGGGCTGCGGCGCGGGGATGGGGAGGGCCGGCAGGGGGCGCTGCGCGCGGCGGGCGGGCGGGGCGCGTGGGGCGGGCAGGGGCCGGGCCAGTGCCGCGCGGGGGGCGAGCGCGGCGGCGGGCCGGGCGGGACCGCAGCCGGAGCCGAGCCGGGACTGTCGCTCGGGCCGCGCCGGCGATGCCGCGCCCCCGGGCCGGGCTGTAGCGGGGCCGGGGTGAAGTGTACGCGGCGCAGGCCGGACATGGAGGTGGTGGACGAGACGGAGGCGCTGCAGCGCTTCTTCGAAGGTGAGGGACCGCGGGCCGGCTGGGGCGGCGACCCTCTCGCGCTAGGAACCCGCAGCCGATCTCCCCGGGGACTGGGACCCTCGACTGTGCTTTCATCAAGCTGGGACCCCACCCCCCACCCCCCGCCCAGAACGCCTCCTCTGGGCTGGGGCCCTCCTCTGTCTCCTGGAGGTTACTTACCCACCTCCGCTGAAGTTGGGCTCCCCACTCCCCGTCCCCCAACACACAACTTCCTTGGAGCTGTATCCCTTTCCCTGCTCGGTCCTCCTTCATGCCTTCCAGGACGTGCAGTCCCCCCTAAATTCTGACACCTCCCACCCCCAGCGCACTTCCCGATGCTGGGACCCTCTACTGTGCTTCCCTGGGACCCCATCCAGGTTGGGGCCCCCAGCATGCCTTCTAGGATCTTCCATGCCTCATAGGCTGGCACCCCAACATGCCTCCCAGAGACTGGGACCCCCCGCCTAGAGACCCAGGCACCCTGTGTGCCTTTCAGGTTGGCACCCTACCCCCAGCTTGACTCCTGCCCCCAGCGCCTCCCCACCAGTGCTTCCCTGAGACAGGGACCCCTTTCAAGACTGTCACCCACCTTCCACAAGGCTGCTCCCTCCCCCACGGCTGAACTTCCCCTTGAAGCAGCTATCTCTCCCCTACTTAGGGCTGGGAACCCCTCCCCAGCAGTCCTCTGTGGGCTGGATTTCCCCACCTCTCACCCTGGAATACTCTCCTTGGTTCTGGAAACTTCTTGAAGTTAGCATTCCCCCCCCCCCGCCCCCCGCCCCGTTAGCCACCTCCGCACTCCGAGACCCTCCCAAAGCTGTGAACCGCATCCTGTCAGCTCTGTGTGGCTCCTCGGG
The DNA here is from genome assembly GCF_002837175.3 of Physeter macrocephalus. NCBI lineage: Eukaryota > Metazoa > Chordata > Mammalia > Artiodactyla > Physeteridae > Physeter > Physeter macrocephalus. The sequence goes on from NW_021147049.1 coordinate 18,795, forward strand.
GCTGTTTCGCTCACACCTGTCCCTGGAGCTGTGCCTCCTCTGGCTGTGCCCCCATCCCAGGAGTGACCTCATCCCCTCACCTTGACCCTGATAGGACCCTCCCCAGGGCTGGGATCTACACACACCCTACAATATTTTCTTCTACCCTCTCCCCGCTCCTGGCCAGTGGTTTTGGGGGTCTGCTCCTACGTCTCACCCACTCCCCTTTCCTGAGTAGTCTCTGCCCCTTGAGGCTGTCCCCCTCTTGGGTTCTGGGTTCAGGAGGGATGAGACAGAGTGTGGGAGGGCGTGCAGAGGTGCAGGCTGACATCTCCCTGTTTCTCAGACCCTCACTGGAACATCCAGCCAGACCCTCTGGGTGCTTTTGTGTCCCTCTCCACCAACCTCGGTAGCCCAGCCTCTGCCCCCACCCTCCCCCTAGTCCCTAAGTCCATATCCTGCACCTCAGTGCCTTCAGAACCCAAAACTCAATGATCCAGAACCTTCCATTAGTGTGAACCTGCCCATGGCGAGGCGCGGGTGGCCCACGGGGCACACTGTGCTGCAGCTGTTGGGCCACAGGGCAGGGAATTAGGGTCCAAGTTTCAAGCCCAGCGCCCAGAGCCCTCTGGAGTCCCATGAGGGAGAAAGAAGGCCTTTCTTTGACTTAGTTTCTCCCTGTCTGTGACTGCCGGTGGGGTGGGAGCCTTTGTCCACTCTGCTTGCTGAACAGCCCAGGTAAGGGCATCCCCAAGCCTCAGGCCTCCCCACTCCAGGATTCTGGACACCCCCAGAATCCAAGAAATCAGGTTTGGACTAGATGAAGTGGTTGGTCCTCAGGTAGTTGGGCCATTTGAGGGTCCTAGGCGTTTCCCCATCAGTCCCAGGGGCTCTTGTTCTCCCCAGATCCTTTTCCTCCTTTAAGAGCCTTGAGGGGCCTTATGAGGGCTGGGGGCTCTGGGGAGGTAGGAAGGGGACACTAGTCCTTGCTTGGGGGCCACTATTTTGGGGGTGCCCGGAGCCCGCCGGACATCCCAGGTGACTCACGGACCAGGGCCCCTTGCTTCCTGCAGAAATCCCTGGGCCTCCTTCCCCCAGGACCCTGGGCCTGGGCAGAGGGGTGGGCCTGGCTGGCCCAGGCTCCCTGTCTCCTGAGCCAAACTTTCCCTCCTGGCCGTGGGCGGGGGGTGGGGGTGGGGGTGGGGCCTGACGCCACGGCTCAGCCATGCGGCCCCGGCCTGGCTGGCCTGGCGGGGAGGCTGCACAGCTCCCTCCAGAGAGATAAGAGCCGACTCAAGAATGTCTGTGGAGGGAGCCAGGGGCTGGAGAAGTGCTCCCAGAGCCTGAGATGGGGGGAAGGTGGGGCGGGCGCTGAGGGCTGGGGTCTCCGGGGCCACCTGGGGGGGAAGGCCTGGCCAGGAATCCGGTGGGCAGCGGCATGTGGGCGGCGCAGTGGGGGTGTTAGGGCGCCCCTGGGTGGGGGCGTTGCTGAGTGTGCTCTCGAGTGGAAGTGTGGAAGTGCAGCGGTGCTTTTGCGCACGTGGATGTATTTCCCAGGAGGAGGGAGGGGAAGCAATGCATGCTTCGCACTTGGAGCTGGGGACACCTGAGCGCTCATCCTGGATCCCGCTTGGCCTTGGTCACTCGCTAGGACAGTGGGTACGGCAGGCAGGGTCTGTGCTTTCACCTCTGGACTTGGAGGTGGGAAAGGGCTTGGCTGAAGGGGGCAGGGCGTGCCCAGGCCCCTCGTGTGACATGGCCAACTCTCCAGGCACTCCAAGCATATGCCCTGGGTCCTGCCTGGTCCTGTGCGGTGGGCCTGGCTGTACCCTGCCTCAGGCTGGTGGGCTGGAAGCTAAGGCGCTTTGGGCCTCAGGTGGGAGGCTGGGACAGGGCGGCCCCCTCGAGGCTGGTACAGCCGGGCCCCCGTGACTGCCCTGCTAATCCCCTAGAGGGAGGCTGCGGCCGCCCAGATCGGCGGGCACAGGGCCTGCAGAGAGGGGACCCTCCGGGCAGGATGCACTGGCTCCCAGCAGGTAACCGCGGCACAGTGGCAGGTGTTCTCCTCATCACCTTGACCGGCTGGGGCCTTGGACTCCCAAAGCCCGTCAGGGACAGGGCAAGGCAGCATCAGAGGATCCCTATAGGACTTTAGAGGTTCTGGTGCAGACTTAGCCACTGAGAGCTGCGTGACCCTGTGCAGAGCTCTTGCCCTCGCTGGGCCCCTTTTCCTCACCTGCAAGACAGGAGTGGGTGGCAGAGCAGGTCCTGATGATGCCCTCGGCTGAGCCTCGTCCTCCAGCCCTGGGGAAGAGGGACGTTTTAGAAGGGGGAGGGTGCTGGCCCCTGGCTCCGGGGGCACACGGGGCACGAGTGAGCAGCGATCAGCACTCAGGAAGCCGGTGGATGTGGAGGAAGCGACTGAGGGAAGCTGGGCTGGAAGGGCCCCCGAGAGGTTGGGGGACCTCCCTTGGCCTCTAGAGCCCCGCCAGGGCTGGAGGTGGGAACCGGGTTTTCACTCCTTCCACACCTGATGGGTGCCTTGGCCCGGTGACTTGCTTTCTCTGGCCTCATGTCCCCTCCTCGGGTAGGCAGGTGCGCTGGACCAGAGCAGGGACTTCCAATGTGATTCTTTTTAGCCACCAAGCAAAGACAAACTCCTGGCCTCCGAATAGGACACATACACTGGACACAGGGCGGATGGGCTCCTCCCAGACCCCAGACGCCAGATCCTGGTTTGAAAGCCACCCTTCCCCAGCTCTGGGATGTGGGAGGGGAGCGGTGGCATTGGTCCCCTTTCCCAGGGCCCAAGACTGCGGCTCTGAGAGAAGGGAGTTAGCCAGCGTGAGCCAGGGCTGACACCCAGGCCTCAGCACACCCCTCTGCCACCAGGGCCTTGGGGGAGGGAGGGTGGCCTTCTTATGGGGACCAGCATCTCTGCCTCCAGAGGGCAGGAGGAGGCCCCAGGAGGAGACCACCTGACCGCTTGTGGGAGAGGACGCCCACCCTGGACAGGAATCGGGCTGAGGCGCGGTGTGTGATGGGGTGGCACCGTGCCTTGTGTCCGCCTGTCTGTCTGCAGTGCGACCAGGGAGTAGGTGGATGGGGGAGACCGCCAGACCCCTGACTCTCAAGGGGATGAGATGGGGTGGCTCTTGGGTCCACCCAGAGCCCCCCCGGGGGACTCCTGTCCCAGTCCCACCTCCCAAGGTCCTGACTCCAGCTGGAGGGGAAGTAGTAGCCGGGGGTCTGACTCATTGCCCTGTCCCCAACACGCAGCGCAGGGTCACACGGGGTGGGAGGGGGGCAGGAAATGTTCCCAAGGAATGGAAGCAACAGTGACTGTGTGAACAGAGGCGGGGTGGGGGGCGCACCCCAGGAAGCTGACTCTCTGTGAGGGCCTGGCTCGGTACAGGGGAGCGGAGCCGGCTGCTTCCAACCTGCTGGCCTCAGGGCCTCTCCTGAGGCTGGGGGCCTGGGCAGAGTACCCCTGGGGGTCTTAGGCAGAGCCAAGCAGGGTGTCTGGGGGAAAGACAGGCTGCTCTGGGCAGAGTGGCCTCCTCCTGGGGGCCTGGCCCCCGCTCCCTGACTCCCAAGGGCCTACAGGACTGGGGGGCCCTGGCAGCAGAGGCCACTGGGTAACAGCCCGGCAGGGCTGCTGATTGGCTGCTGCCCTTGGACTTTGCCCACTCGATAAGGACGGGGAGAAGAAATCATTAACTGAATTATTAAACAGGGATGGCCCCGCCCCACCCAGGCTGCCTGCCCTTTTTTCCCACCTTCTTCCTCCTCACGGCCCCCTCCTCTGGGCCTCAGTTTTCCTCACAGCCTGGGTGTGTGTGTATGGGGGGCCTCCCTTCTCCCCTCCGTCTCCAGCCCCTGCTGCCACCGTGCTGGGCAGCCCCCCGGGTCTGTGTTGGTCATGTGCACTCCCTGGGGTGGGCTGAAGGTCGGTCCCTAGCTCTGCCGCTTACCCACGGTCCTTCTCCTGGGCCTATCACTGCACCTCTTTCTGCCTCCGTTTTCCCATCTGTAGAATGGGAATACAGTTGCAGTAGGAGTACCTGCCTCTCAGGTAGGGGGTTAGGTAAAAGGGGCTTGAGCAGGGCCTCGTGCAGTGCCTGGCACGGTTCCACTCCATGAATGTCGGCCTGGATTGTGATTATTCTCCCCTGGGAGGCTTACAACAGGTATCCTGCTCCCCACTTGGAGGATTTCTTGGTCCATGGTAGGTCGGTGCCCCCAAGCTTGGGCTGGGGCCTGTGGCTGGCGCTGTGTGCCTTGGGAAAGCCCCTCACCCTCTCTGGGCTACTTATTCCAGGGATGAGCACACTCGGTGCTCAGGAGCTCTGCTCCAGGACAGGTCTGGCCCTGCCTGGTCCCGATGATGCCTGCTCCAGCTGGGCCTGCCCCGCCCTCTACCCCAGAGATGCAGAACTTGGCCCTTGGGCAGGTGGCAGGGGGAAGGGGCTTGACTGTCCTTTGTCTTTGCCTGCCACACCCAGGCCGGAGGTTTTCGCATGTGGTGTCTCCCGGGAGTCCTGGGCCTCCGTGGAAGTGCGGGTGGTGTCCCCTCACTTCCGAGAAGGGGCTGCGGAGGTAGGAGGGGAAGGCGATGGGTCAGGCTCCCTCAGGGCGGCCACGGCAGAGCTGGGCTGGGATCCCGGGTCTCCGGACCCGTCACAGTTGGGTGCTAGCTTGGAGTGGGGTGGGAGGGAGCCTCTCCTCCTTGCGTGCTGAGGGTCCTGACCCACCACTGACGGCTGTGCTGGGTGACTGCCGTCCAGCCCCTTGACCTCTCCGGGCCTCAGAGCCCTCACTCAGATGATCTAGGTTGTGTGACATGAGCAGTGAGACCCCAGGAGTGCCAAGGCCTGGAGTGGGAGGGAAGGAAGTTGGGTCCTGAGCCCCCACTGGCCTGGACTCTGCACAGGGGGGCTTCAGGGCTTCCTGGCCTCCCCCTGACTCCAGGCTGCATCAGTGCGAGAGTTTTCCCGCCATCTGACCTAGGTCCCTCCGGCCCCCCCCAATGCACAACCGCAGCCTCTGTCTCTCTGAGGAGCTTGGGGACCCTCCCTCACTCCCCTCTTCATCATCTCAGTCCCCTGTGCTCTCTTCTCCCCCCATGGTTCTCCCTCCTGGGGCCTGTGGGGCCTTGGCGGGGGCTGGGGGGTGGGGGGCAGTCCCCATCCCCTGCTTTGCTAACTTGGAGGGGGCTGCCTTTGGCGGTGGAGTTTGGTTGGGATCTGTGACACCGAGTTCGCTCGGCTGGACTGGCTCCACCTAGAGCTGATGGGGAGGTGTGTCGGCCTGGGCGTGCCCTTGGGTCAGTGAGCATTGGTAGGCACAAGTGTAGACGTCTGTGAGGTGCGCTGAGATGTGAACATGCCTCAGGGCCTTTGCAGTGCCTCCCCGCTGCCTGGAACGCGCTTCCCGGATGTCCACGTGGCTCACCTCCCTCGTATCTTTGCTCACTAAAGCCCCCCCGCCCCGCTACCCTGTTTGGAATTGCAACTCTTCCCCACCCTCCTAGCACCCCAACCCTTCTCCCTGCTTTGTTGTCTCCGTAGCACTTGTCACCTTCTAAAATGCTGCGGATTTTACCCATCTAGCTCGTCCTCTGACTCTGCATCCAGAATGTCAGCTCCATGTAGGCAGTAGGTTTTGTCTGTTTACTGCTCTATCTCCAGAGCCTAGAACTGTGCCTGATACACAGCAGATGCTCGGTAAATAATTGTGTGAGTGAATGAATGAGCACACTTGGAGCATGCTGGTATGTGCACATGTGTGTGTCAGCGTGTGCAGGGGGTGTGCCCCCGTACATGTGTATGTTCGGATGTACACTGCCACGTGCATGCCAGTGGATACATGCCGGGGAGTGTGCCCTTGTGTGTGCACATGCCTGTGGGGCACGCTGGTGTATGAACACAGGTGGGCATGGGTAACCCTGGTAGAGACCTGCTCCCACCCCAAGCTGCAGGGTCTCTACTCTGCCTCTGTGGGGAGGGGCCTTCCCCAGCCTGCCTGGCCTAGTTCCTGTGGGAGAGGGCTGGGGGCCCCCAGAGCAAAGTGGAGCTCCCTAGGGACCGATGTGGGTTCCCTAAGAAGAGGCCGCAACTGCTGGGCCCGGCTCTGTTGGACCTGGCTTGGGGGCATCTTCAGGCTGTGAGTTCAGCCTTGTGTGGACCTGAGGACAGGGTGGCAGCTGTGTGGGGACTAGGGGAGGA
>NW_021147050.1:0-25000 GCF_002837175.3 Physeter macrocephalus
CCTATACCCAGTTTCCCATTATTATTAACATTTTATATTACTATGGTACATTTGTAACAACTAATGAAACAATACTGATACAATATTATTAACTAAAGCTCCTCATTTTATTCAGATTTGTCTGGGTTTACCTTACCTTTTTCTGTTTCATGATCCCATCCGGGATACTACATTACATTAAGTTGTCATATCTTCTGAGGCTACTCTTGGCTGCTGCAATTTCTCAGACTTTCCTTGATAGTTCTGTGGAATACTGGTGAACACTTTTGTAGGATGCCCTTCTGTTGAAATTTGTCTGATACTTTTCTCATAAATAGACTGGGGTATGGGAGGAAGACCACAGAGGTAAAAAGCCATTTTCATCTCCTCAGATCAAAGGTACATACAGTCAACATGGCTTATAATTGCTGATGTTGACCTTGATGAATTGGCTGGTGTAGTGTTTGTCAGGTTTCTCCATGTAAAATTATTCCCTCCCTCCTTTCCTCCCTTTCCATACTGTACTCTTTGGAAGGGAGTCACTGTGCATAGCTCACACTTGAGGAGTGAGGAGTTATACACCGCCCCCTGCCCCCATCCTTGCCGGCAGTGTATCTACATAAATTATTTGGAATTCTTCTGCAAGGGAGATTTGTCTCTTTTCTATGATTTATTAATTTATTTAATAATTTATAACAGTGTGGATTCACGGATATTTCTTTTATACTTTGGATTGTAATCTAATATTACTTGATTTCTTTTTTTTACTCCAAATCTTCCAGCTTTGCCCATTGGGAGCTCTTCAAGTGGCTCCAGTGTCTCTTTGAAATATCCCCCATCGATGTAGTTTTTGTTTGTTTTTCAGCAATTCTTTATTTATGAGGCTATAAGATGTTCCATTCTAATTTTGAATACTTCTTGCCCCAGTCCTAGATCTAGAACCAGACGTTTCTCCCAGGAGCCTTGTTTTCCATTACTGCACAGAGGTATCAGAAATCAAGATCTGGTACCAGGTGGGCTCTTTGCTAGTGTAGTATCATTGTTTCTAGGCCAAAAATATATTAAATTTTACACTTTCAACACCAGCATACACACAATTACAATGCAATTGTACTATTCATAAGATAATTATAGGTTTATGAACAGTATTAAATCACAGTACCGTAGGAGCCTGTGGTGGCTCCGACACTGGGTCCTACCCTGGGACATACACGCAGAACTTGTGGATGAGGGTCTGCTCCTTTCCATCCTGTCCATGTACTGCTAAGACTGATGTAGAATCTCAGTGGAGATGACGTCAAAAGTCCAAATGTGAGACCTTCTCTGAACGTAAGGCCACAGCAAATGGCTCTTTTGCAGAGCTGCCCACCCCACGTCCTCTTTTCATGATAAGCCATGGAAAAACATAGTGGATTTAGAACCAGGACATCAAAATTCTGGACCTGGCTCAGTCTGATCCAGTGTGTGTGGCAAATACATTCTGTGCGGGCCTCAATTTCCAATGATATAAATTCAGTCGTGTGGGATTGGACAATTGCTAAGGACCTTCCCAGTGCTAGCATATTGTAACTCTCAAGAGTATTTCATTGAGAGAATGTAATTGACTCCATCTCTCCTTGTACATGTGCATCAATATTCCAGAAAGTCTAAGAGGAGGGATGGTGGTGGTGGGGGAGGTCACTGTTAATAAATAGGAGCTACACTTTAAATTATGTCCTGAAGATGCTGAGGTCCGTTAAAGGCTTTGCTAGGCAATCAGGCCTGAGAAACATTAGACCTTTCTTTTTAAAGAATGGAGATAAAAGAAGCATAGGAAATATTGGTGGAAAGAATCTCTTCCATTACCTTCAAGTTTGCTCTGGTAGAGCAAGGCTTTTTTTTTGGTAAGGGCAAACGCCTCATCTGTTATTTCCTCTGACTTCAAATAATTACCTTTAATGCAGTGATGGCTGAACTACCTCTAAGTTTCTTACCAGGAATCTCTGTCTAGTTTTTTCTTTTTTTTTCTCCTTCTTTTGTGTGTGTGTATGAATATTATGTCATATTTTTTTACATCCACATGGGGCCCAGTGGCTTAAGGTGTGCCCAGTTTACAAGTGTCATCTCCTTCCTATCATTGACTGGGACTGTTTCCAAAACCAAACAGAAGAAGGAAAAAAAAAAAAAAAAAAGAAGAACTCTAGTGCAGAAGAGACACTTGGGAACTGTCACATCTGATTATGAATGCAGGAGATCAAAGGTACAAGGTCTTAGAATCGGCCCCTTCCAACTTTTAACATTTAAAATCTTCAATTGGGCTTCCCTGGTGGCGCAGTGGTTGAGAGTCCGCCTGCCGATGCAGGGGACGCGGGTTCGTGCCCCGGTCCGGGAAGATCCCACATGCCGCGGAGCGGCTGGGCCCGTGAGCCGTGGCCGCTGAGCCTGCGCTCCGGAGCCTGGTGCTCCGCAACGGGAGAGGCCACAACAGTGAGAGGCCCGCGTACCGGAAAAAAAAAACAACAAACAAACAAAAAAATAAAATAAAATCTTCAATTGGCTTTTGGACCTACTCAGCAGAATCCCAGACTTTGGTCTACAACTGGTTAAAAATTGATAGAGGTGAAGATTCTGGGACTGCCTTCTTTACTTAGAAGTTTACATTTTAACTCCTTCTCCCACCCCAGGGACACATACACTCAGCTCCTTTCCATCCCCCCTCCACCTTAAAGTTACATAAATATATATTTAGACACAAGTTATCGAATTTAGAACAGATAGACATGCTGCAAACCATCGGGGTTATTCCTTCACACAGTTGAGGAAACTGAGTCCTGACAAGTGGTTTTGCTCCACGTCCCATAAGGAGTTCCAGGCAGAACGGTAATTAGAAACCAAGGTTTTCTGACAACAAATCCATTCCCCCCCCCGCCCACCTCACGCTGTGCCCCCGCGGAGTTACACGTTTGTGCGTGTGTCTCTGTATGTACCTATGTTACATAGACACCGACATGTAGGAAACATGCACCAAGCATCTGTGGTCTGACCTCAGGGAACAGTTTAATGACTCGGATTTCAGGCAGCTGACAGGGTTCCGCTGGTGGAGGTTGAAATAAACAAGAAAAGCCACTGTGGAGATGTGAATGGAAAAGTACCGAGCACTCCCTTCCTCAGCACATTCTTCCGCTCTCCAGCTCTCCCTGCCGTCAAGCCGGCTTCAGATAGGCTTCGGCATGGTCAGGTGTACAGAGGGCGGTGTGGAGAAGAAAAAAAAAAAAAAAAAAAAGCAGGCACAACACGCAAATCAAGTTTTTCCACTTCTAGCCTTAGGTAGTAAAGACAGCGAAGTACAGCAGCCCGGTGGGCCAGCCACCCCGAGTTTGCAAACACTCAAGTGCTTTCCTCCCTGCATCCCCTTCCTGGTCCAGCTGCTGCTTTCCCTCATGCTAAGGTTTCCTAGGAAGTGAAAACCCTGTTATTCAAAACAGTGCTAGAGTGCTGTAAACAAATGATTATGCACTCCCCCCCCATCACTTCTCTATTTTAAGCTCCGATATTTATTTCCATTTTGAATAAGTGAGAAAAGTGTGGAAAAAAAATCAGTGTTTGGGGGGGAAACTCTGAGCTAGACCAAAAAGGTTTCTAAACTAAAAAAAAAAAAAGGTCTCAGGATAATAGAGGCTCAAAGCAGGCAACATATGGATAAACGTTGACACTTGTTTTTCTGAAGGTAGTGGCTGGAAATCATCTTCTATTTTTTTTTTTTAATGTCTCAAAACTTTCTGCTCAATTTCTCTAAATCATACCAAGAAAACACCTTTCTTTCTCCAAGGATAATGTAAGGAGCTTGTTTATAATAGCTCTAAGTGAAGGATTTGAAATAAAACTAATGGGTAAATAAGATCTCCCATACCATCAAAAGTAGCTGTTGAGTACCATAGCACAGGTGACAAGCATAACCAAGCCCAGATGACAATTAAAATTCAATACTCGGGCTTCCCTGGTGGCGCAGTGGTTGAGAATCCGCCTGCCGATGCAGGGGATACGGGTTCATGCCCCGGTCCGGGAAGATCCCACATGCCGCGGAGCGGCTGGGCCCGTGAGCCATGGCCGCTGAGCCTGCGCGTCCGGGGCCTGTGCTCCGCAACGGGAGAGGCCACAACAGTGAAAGGCCCGCGTACCACAAAACAACAACAACAACAACAACAAAACAACTCAATACTCACTGTGACTTGGAGTTTGTTCTGAGAACCAGTTTACAATTTTACACACAGCCTAAAGCAGCCTTGCTTTCCTCAATTCTGCCAGAAAACAAGATGCCCATCTCCAAACCCAGGTAGTCAGATCACCCTGATTTTCTAACACAGGACCACCAAACCACGAAGACACATTTTCAGTTGTGTCCTGGGGTCCCGCACGCCTCCAGTGATGGCTATCCTGTCCTCTTGAAAGAAGGAAGCCTTGAGGAGCTGAGTGATTGACCTTCAGGGTTCCTTCCAGTTCTAAAATCTGTAATTCTGTGATGTGATAAAGATCTACCAAGGTGCCAGAAGTTCCTGACAGGGGAAACCAATTTCCTGTTTGGAGTCCCCTTAGAAAGAGGACAGGACAGTGCTTATTCCAAGGATAGTTTCCTTTTCAGCTATGATTTAATTGTGGGGAAGATTCTCCGGGGGGAACTGGATGCAAAATCTGTTCCTTTCCTTAAATAGATGTAATATTAAGACCAAGCTATTTTATTTTGTAACAAAGCTTTTATTTACCCAGAACCTGTGATTAGTATCCTATTACTATGCCCAGAACACCAGGCAAAGGGGCTGGCCTGGTCCTCTACTGAGTATTAATAGACAGAAACCATTAAATCATAGGACTGGTTGATACACAGCCCCTCCAAGTCCACAGGAATCACACATAAGACCCCAGACATGGAATCTCTCTTTAGAGCTTCTTAAGGATCATTTAAAAGAATTTGAATATATTCAAGTCAATCCTTTCTTTAATCCTAGCACTGCTGGAATGAGGGAGGTCCACAAAGTGATGCCAACTGGTTACTACTGGGGAGAGATCAAGAATGAGAGAAGGCATTCTGGAAGAAATTCAACTGGTATAAAATTTGATAAAGTTACTTTCCTAGGAATTGAAAAGAGATTGAGAGGTGGGTACACGATTTTCCTCACCATTCATTCCGCAGACAAAAGGGGACCTACCTAAAAGTAAATCTTCATCTTTAAAATAGCTTTAATAATTTTTTTTTTCCATTTAACGGTCTCCTGTTCTGGTTAATTTCTTTCGGTGTAAACACTTCAATTTGGCAAAAAAAAAAAAAAAAAAAAATAGAAATGTGGGAACCTGGCACTGGGTCCCAGAAATAACGTCCTGAGAAGGTTTGCGGTCCCTGGCGGTAGGATTATTTATCTATAAACCAGGCCTGGTGGGGTCTTCCTCCAAGGGCTCCCCGCAGAGAATTAAAGAAGGGTGAATTCATTCCCAGCCCCCGCTCTGGTTTGTTCTGCTGTCAGAGGGAGATTTCCCTTTGCTCTGCAGCGCCCCCACGGGGCTAAGATTGGAGTGGCAAAGAGAAAGCAGGAGGGGCAAGCTATGTATTTAAGGGGGGGCGGGAGGAGCCAGTGAGGCAGGATGGAAACTTTGACAAGAAAAGTGACCCCAAATCACAAAAGTAATCTCATTGTAGGATCAGTAATAGGGCAGAGCCATACAATTCACATTCCAAACCATACAGACACCCGAGAAACTCTAAAGTTATTACTCATAAAAGATAGAAAAATTATCACCCATACAAATACACAAAGACGATCACTTCAGCAAAATCGGGGTGTCATTTGAATCCAGTGGGATTCCTTTAAAACGCTTTGAAAATGAGGGGGAAGAAGACAATCAGAAAAACAGTCTCCCTTCCGGCCAAATGGATCTGCACTGGATGATATGTGTCTTTGGGGGTAAAATGTTCATTTCGACAACAGTGACAGCATTAGTCCTGGGTATATTTTTCAAAAATCCTTCACAAGACAGGCTTTTCTGCAGAGGCTGCAGTAATTCATCTGTCAATAAGTATTAAAATATTCAGATTTCACAGGGACAGACACTTATGCATATTTCCTAAGCTCCAGCCCTTGTGAAAATAGTCGACCCCTTTGGATCGCTCCTGGTTTTAAAAACCCCAACACAGCCTTTTCCAAAAGGGGGCTGCACTGACAACAACATTTTCAGCGATAGATCTGAACTTCTTATGGCATTCTGGGAAAGAGATCCCAAATATCCCAGGAAACAGCCAGCAATCTTTCATAGCTCTGCTCAGTTCTGTAAACCCAAATTTGGGGTTGGGAGAGGTAGATTATTTTGGGAGATATCTTTATTGGAAATTAACATGTGCAGAAATTTTGTGGAACCTTTAAGAACTCGTCTGTAATTTAATGAGTTGCCTGAAGGACTCTCATAGCCAAGGCTCAGAACAGCCTGACCTTTGAAAGCTGCTTCTGGTCCAAACATTTTGGGTTAATACTTGAGGAATCTGAAATATTATTTTCCCCTCACACCCTTCTTTTAAGAGAGAGACATAAAAGAAACAAGAGTCTCCCTCATTCAGGGATGAGTAGGAGGGGAAAAAACCCCAACCAATATTTAAATAGGGAAACTGGCAGTTCTGAATAAACAAACCAAGGCCCACAGTGGAATGATTCTGCACTGCATTTGCCTTTAAAAAGAAAGGAAGTAAGGAAGAAAGAAAGATTTCCCCCTTTTCCTCCTCCTCCTCGAAACTCAGCTCTAAAGCTAAGAGGACTGTGCTGCGTGCAGCGCGTTGTAGTTGTAGCACAGTCTGTTCTAAACACACGCAGTATCTGTGATACTGGCACGGTAGGCCTTTAGAATTCCCTCCGGCTGATCTCTTTAAACACAGACAGGAGCGATTTTTTACAACGACATTGAATCGAGCTGGGCGGGCGGCGGGGGGGGGGGGTGCGGCGGAATCAAGACCTTAAAAAAAGCAAAACACAAACATGTATTTGGCTCACGGAATTTTGTAGAACACACGCGTACACACACCCACATACACACACGTTTCTCGCAGCAAGAAATTTCCTAAGAGTCAACAATAACAGAAAGAGTAAACCCACCACTTGCTGTCCTGGAAAGAAACAAACCAAAACAAATCCTTTGAACATGTCTCTCAAGTGCAGGGGAGCGTCCTCTCAGTAAAAGTCCATGGGGAGAAAGAAAATTGCACCCCCCCCCCCAAAAAATGGGGTTGGGATGTAACACACACGACAAAAAATTCAAGCTTCTTTCAATAGTATCAGTATTAAAATAACACATCTTCCTTAAAGCGCTTGAGAGATGAGATTGGGGCAAAAACACTCAAAACAAAATCCAACCGATGCGGGATCCTACGATTTACGTAACATCACAAAGTTGCAAAAGGCAAAAATCAGAAGCAAAAATTCGAAACCCATCAAAATACAACAACCCCAAATCCCGAGCCACCACACCAACAAGGAAAAAAAAAAACAAAAACCCAAAAAACAAAACAAAAAAACTGTCCCAAATAAAAATAAAGCAGATGAACCCACCGAAAACTGCTTGGCAAATATTTTTCTCGTGGTGCCTAATATTCTAGCTGGAAAGAGCTGTGGTGTTTATTGTTTTTTTCTCTTACTCGCCTCGAAACCTACTATATATAACAGACTTTTCCCAAAGGTTAGAACCTCTCGCTCCCTTGTGTGTTGAGCTCGAGGAGCTGAGTTTACGGGGAAGAGAGGAGGAATTAGCCCCAGACCCCGGGAAAGCAAAGCGCACTCCCCCTCTTATGTCACCGAATAGCAAATTAGTTCTCAGAATTCCAGAGGCCGAGCTTTGCTACAGCAAAGACGCCGACGTCACAGAGGGGGCGCCCACGTGACGGTGGCGGAGCAGGCTGTACCATCGCCCGGGGGCCGGGGAGGGAGAGCCACCGTCTGGCCCCTCGAGCCTCACACCGAAACCTCCAAACCCGAGACGCCCAGCCTGTGAGGAACCAGAAATATGCCGGACAGTGGGAAAATATTGTGGCTTTGAGGGTTTTTTATGGGCCGGAGCAGGCAAAAGTCGCGGAGAGCTGACACCGAGTCCTCCCCTGCCACGTAGCAGTGGTAAAGCCCGCAGCTCAAATTCCGAGAATTGAGCTCTGTTGATTCTTAGAACTGGGGTTCTTAGAAGTGGTGATGCAAGAAGTTTCTAGGAAAGGCCGGACACCAGGTGATTATTGCTGTTGCTGCCGCCGCCGCTGCTGCTGCTGCCGCCGCCGCCGCCGCTGTTGCCGCTGCCGCCGCCGCCGCTGCTCATGATCATTATTTTACCTTTTAATTCTTTTTTTCCGCTCTTGCCAAATGCTTTGGCTACAAGTTTCCTATGTGTATCTATTGATGTAAATGTATATATTTATTTATTGTAGCTGCCAGGTGTTAAAATAAATGCCGAAGATTAGTCCCACGTCTCTCCCACTCTAGGATATAGATTTTTATATATTTACTATTTTATTTTTGTTGTCTTTGAGTGAATTGGCCGGTTTGGGGAGGCTTTTGCCACCCTCCCTTGTGTTGTTTTGGTTTTTGAAAAGGAGGTGGAGGAGAGGAAGGAGGGGAATTAGGGGGCGGCCGGAGCAGAAAGGACGAGACAGTGCTGGGGTGGGGGGTGATTCGGGCAAGTCTGGAGGCTGTCTGGCCCCAGACGGCGGAGAGGACGCGCGCTAGCGCTCTCGCTCTTTCTGCTGCTGCTTGCGTACGGCTTGTGATCTCGCTGGATTCGTGCGGCTGTGTTTTTTCCCTCTTTTCTAGCTTGCAAACTGCCTTCCTTGCTCCCTCGCTCCAGCCTCGCCTTCCCTCCCTCCCTCCTCCTTTCCCTCGCCTCTCCTTCCTTCCCCTCTCACGTCCTTCTTGGTCACTCCGGGAGGCGAGGAGGGAGGCTGCCCGCTCGCTCGCCCCGCTGGCTCCCTTCCACCGGCCTTGGTCCTCTAGATTCCCTACCTCCGAGCCGAGATTTGGGAGGAAAAATGCAAGCGAACTCCTCGTTTTGTTTTTATTTTTTGTTTTTCATAAACCCAGTTGAAGTATGGGTTCTACTCTTTCTTTTCAGAGCCGTGATCTTCCTAACGAGATCCGAGTGTTTGGGTGTCCCCTTCCCCTGCGTTTTGGGGGAGGTTTAGCTTGCCTGGGGGCGGGGATGTTGAATACTTTGAAAATTATTCTTTCTTGGTTGCAGTCTAGGGAGTCGGGAAGCCCCGCGCGCTCCCTCTCCCCAACGTGGGGAGAGAAGCTTGTGGCGGGACGGGGATTTGGGGGGTGGGTGGGAAAGGGGTGCGCGTTTGCACCTGCGGTGCTGTTCAGCGTGCTGGGACTCCGGGAACCTTCGCAGGACGGCCCAGCCAAGCGGGAAGGTGGCGGGATTTCTGGCGGTCGCGGTGTTTGTATTTTGGGCGCTTCGTGACTCGATGTTAGCTCCCAATGGCTGTTCCCCCGCTTTCCTAAATTTTATTTTTCCCATGGTGCAAGCTTTGTAAAAACAAACAAACAAAAGCTGCGGGCCGGAGAGAGCCGGCGTCAGGGCTTCAGGTTCCCGAGGTCCTTGCGCTGGGCGAGGGGAAAAACAAACAGCCCCAGCCCGCGGTCCTACGTGCGAGACCCGGGAGGAGAGAAGGGCACTTTGTGGCCCCGGCTGGGGGATCTGGCGCGGGAGAAGGGGGCGCGGGCGCGAACGGGAGATCTTTGTGAGTGATTTTGCAAAAACGGATTGCGAGGTTGGTTGGATTTGCAACCTGTGGCTCTCCTTGAGGGAGTAAGAATGCGGGAAGGCGGCGGCGGCGGCGGCGGCCCGGGGCGGGAGTGGGTGGGGAGTTGGAGCCTCGGAAATCGGCTGCGCTGGGGAGCTGCGGGAGCGAGGGGCCACCCCGCTGCCGGATGCAGTGACCGTGGTAAACGTCGTGAGAACTGTGGCTTGCGTTGCCTTTATGATGCCGTATTATCTTGGAACTCTGGCCAAAAATGGAACTAGTGTGGCAATAATGAGTTTTAAAAGCTATCCTATGGAAAACAAGTACACAAACCTACCAATTAAAAAAAAAAGCATGAAAAAGACCCTTTTTATGTTGTGCACTTTCTCGAAATGTTTGACTTGGTGGTGGGGGTCCTGACAGCTGAGCCGAAGGAATGACCCCAAAGTGGGTGCTCAAAGTCCAGAGCTGTTACTGGGTCCCTGACCTCTTCTGTGAGCTGGCCATCACCCCCAGGAAACTGATTTAATCCTTTATGGATTTTTTTGTTCAGTTTATAGTTT
This sequence comes from Physeter macrocephalus, assembly GCF_002837175.3. NCBI lineage: Eukaryota > Metazoa > Chordata > Mammalia > Artiodactyla > Physeteridae > Physeter > Physeter macrocephalus. The sequence goes on from NW_021147050.1 coordinate 10,279, forward strand.
CCAGGAGGTAAATCTTGTAATGCTTTACTCTTTTTCTCTTTTTTTTAAAAGTAAAATGTCAGTAGATGCATTTTTTTACTTAAAAAAAAGTAAAAAGAAAAAAAGTGGGGCAGGAGAGAAGGAACCAGGGAAAGGGCTGTTTAGAAATACAGTTTGTGGCTCGGAGCGATGCCACCGGCTTCCTCTACAGAGACTGCCAGTTTCCCTTTTTCTTTGCAAGGTGTGTGTGGTTTTAATAAATAACTTTAAAAAAAAGTAAGAGGGGGGCCCGCAGGATCCGTCAGGAGACAGGTATCTATTTTGCTCATTATTTACTACTAAGAGCCTTTGGCACTGGAACAGAACCTCGTAAATCTGCAACCCAAGTTGAAGTTCATCTGGCCCTAGTCCACCCACTATTCCTGGAGGTAGCAAACATAAGCTCAGAGGAACGAGGTGAAATCATATTCTTGCTTTAAAATATATGTGTTTTTTTTTTTAAAAAAAGGAGAAAAGATATTTGTCTCGGGGGGAGGAGGAAATGGAAAGGGAGTACCAGGAGATGGGCATTCCCTTGCTAAAATGACTGTAGTTGAGTCTTCAGGCCAAAATAGAAACCTGAAGATGGGAAATAGTCCTCCCTCCCCCCACTTATAAATAGAAGGTTCCAATATCCTATTTGGAAGATTTCCAATACTGCAGGCCCAAGCACTGACTGGTTTTAAGGGTCTGTTGATAGTGACAATAAGGCTAGTAGCTGTTTGTAAAAACCGGGCAACTTGAAGAAGGCAGCTAGAAGTGGGAATTCTCCAATTGGCCATTTCCTCTATGCTCAGTTTTGAAGGGTTCTACCCCTTGCTTTCTTGAAAAGCCTGTCCCATTTTTATTGTGGGTTTGGTTGACAGGAATGGGACTCTAAACTCTTAAGCTGTCGTTTGCTGAGCCTTAAAGAGTTCCAGTTATTGGTTGAGTAAATGGTAGCCATGGCTAGATGTCAAAATTCTTCCTTCCCTCTCTCCTTTGCCGGGTAGCCACACTCACAACCCACTTTGTTGTGAAAAATTTAGCGATTCAGAGGAGGTGGTGCGGCAGCGCCACCCCTCGGTGAGTGAAACTATCTATTTGCAAAAGTCAAATATTTGAAAAATGTTGTGAAATGACCTTATGAGGATATTTTTTTTTCTTTAGGAAGGAGAGATAAAAGTAGCTTTTTAAACAAGGACTTTGTAGTTGAGCTCTCAAAAGGAGGGAGAAAAGCTAGGATGGTGTCATAATAGGCGAAGTAGTTCGAGTGTGTGTGTGTGTGTGTGTGTGTGTGTGTGTGTGTGTGTGTGCGCGCGCGCGCGCGCGCGCTCTCTTTCGGGGGGGCTTGCCTGGTTGGCTTTAAGTAGGTGAGTTCTCCTGGCGAAGGTAGCCCCCCTTCCCTCTTGGACTTGACCTCTCAGGGCACCCGAATTCTGCTGTCTGATGTTGAGACAAGGAGGAATGTTTTGGTGTAAAAAATCATAGCGACTGGAAGTCCTGTAGTTTTGCTGGCGGTGAAGATGGTGTATGCGGGGGTGGGTCGGGGAGGGAGGTTTGTGGATGGACTGGGGCAATGGTAGGCTGATCCGTAGCTGGGTTTGGAGTCCTCTGGGAGTCAAAGTAGTGTGGCGCGTGCCAGTTGCCTGCACTGCGCAACAAGTGGGAAAGCCGCCGCAGTGATCCGAGCGAGGGTGCTGTGTTGTGGGAAAGCTGGCAGGTTTCTCTTCGCCCCACTGGAAGCCAGGAACGGCTCCTCCCAACCCTCCCCGCCTCCCACTCTGAGACGAGAGCCCCACCAAAAGACCAACTCGTCCCCACTCCCCCATCCCCGGCTTAGCCGAGCGCTGTTAAGCCTGCCCTTGGCCTCCAGGACCCCTTTTCTACGTGGGAATCAGTTTATTCCCGACTTTTTTGCTGGTCGACCAGTGTTTGGCAGAAAGCTCTGGTAATGCCGTCGAGTGCCTTCTGCTTTTTGAAGACATGTGCACCCTTTCTTTCTCTTCCCAATACATTCAGCCTTTCGGGCTGGAAGAATCAAGGTATACTACATGAACGCAGCTCCAGATACCGCGTTTTGGTTGCCAGAGGCCTATGAGCATCGGGAAGAAGGAATTACATCTAGTAAATTCAGTGTTTTCCAGCTTTGTCCTATGGAGGCACCCCCCCCTTCCCTTAAGAGACAACAACAGCAAAAAGGTGGGGGGCAGTCGGGTGTGGAAGGCTGTGGTCGCGCGGCGATTTTCGCACGGGCTGAGTCCGCCACCTAGTGGTAGGTCCTGTCTGAGTTCCCCGCCTGGGGCAGTGGACCAAGCGCGTCACCTACGGGTCCCCAAGTATCCCAACCAGGTGCTAGGACTTACAGAGGGAGGGTACCCTCCAATGGGGATGACACCCAACCTCCAAAGTTTTGGTACGATGGATGAAAATTAGAAAGCCTGCGGATGCTTGCTCCATCCACAGCCACTCAGCGACGGGCATCTGCCTCCGCTAAGAGAACCAAAAAGTACCAGGTTCTGAAAACACGATTTCCCAGTCGCTGTGGCCTCTCCCCCGGAAAAGTCAATAGTGGAGGGATGCCACAGGGGCTCTAGGACATATATCGCTTTACAGTTGAGGAAACAGGCCTGATGAGAGGGTTAATGGTGAGTTAGTGACCTAACCGGAAGCAGATTTTAAGCTTCTGAATTCCAGGTCAGTGACTTAAAGTCAAAGGCGAGTTTATCTCCGCCCCTTTGAGTTATCTAAGAGAAAGGAGCAGAAGTCAGAGGGAGCCATGATTTTAACCTCTTAGGTAACCATTGTTGGAAAGGGTTCCCCAGCTGTCTCCGAGGAATTTGTTTAGAAAGCATAGCCCAAGATTTCCAGTAACAGACATGAAAAGCCTACGGTAGTGCTCAGGGGTGGGAGTCTCAGTTCTTGGGAGGGGGCTGTGCGTGTGATTAAAGGGCGTGATTATAGGGCGTGATTAAAGCCCAGTCCCTAGACTTGCAGAGATGCACCTCGCTGCTCCCGAGGCTCACATTTGGATCCTGAAATAGCTCTCTTCCCCTTCTTTCCAAACTTTGTTTAGTGGCTTGGCGAGAAATCAATTGTGTATGGGGGTCCTAAGAACAGGCAGAGTGAAATCCACAACAGCTTCTCAGCAAAGTTTTCTTTCTCGGAGCTCAAAATTTAAGATGGCAAACGCGCCACCGCGTGCTGGCGGCCCCTAGCGACCGCAGGCGCGCACACCCGCGGGAGAAGCCGTTGTTTCCACCGCCCTGGTCCGCCGGAACCGAGTTCCGCCTCTCCCGCTGCGGGAGCTGTTGGAGGCCGCGTCGGAGAAACGCGCCTCTGTTCGGGTTGGAAAGGAATCTGGGGACGTGTTTGAAGAGCGGTCAAGTTTGACTCATCGCTTTCCAAGGACAGTTAGTGCCTTCCATCTTCATTAACATGAATAAAGACTTTGGCTGACTTCTGTCCAGATCGGATTTTTAAAGGCATTGTTTGCCTGGGGAGATCATGCCTCTCCCCTATCCCGCCAGACTTTTGCAAAGGCCGAGCCCGGTCCAGCCAGGATGGCCAAAATATCTTTGCTCGTGGTCGGCTGGCATCGACTGCCGGCCTTTTCTGGAAGGCTGTCACGAGCTGGGCGCCTGGGGAGCGTCCCTTCTGCAGCTCCTCTTCAGATCTTGATGATAAAACACATCCCTCTGTTTTATTGCATTTCCTAGAAGCTTGAAGGCTTGCAAGAGAGCTGTTGGCAGGAAGTGTGATAGAAATGAAAGTCAGGACATAATGTCCCTGAACATCTCCTCGGTCACCCAAAGCGACTGCCGAGGCCACCGCGTTTTCAAATTCACTTTCATCTACTGTCTTCCTACCCTCCCGCCCCCCAGCCAAGAGCACGAGGAGTGTTTCTCCCCCAAAACAAAAACAACTCGGCGGTTTGACCCTACCCCTCCACCTCCAGATCACCATGGCTAGACCCGAGCAGCTCATTAGCTGAGACGCTGCGGAGAAAGGGAGCGCTCCGGAAGGAGCCCTGATGCTGGTTCCACTGCGGCAGCTCCAGCCTTATTAAGATCCCCCGTCCCTGCCCCTAAAGAGTGCTCTGCACCTCCAGATTCTCCTTTGGATTTCTCAACGAGTTATTGGAGTTATTAGATTACCAATAATCCAAAACCCCAACGGGATATTGAAGGGGGAAGGGCGGAAGGCATTCTCCAAATCGGGAGACTGTGTGTAAACTAGGTCAATGTGAAGGAGGGGCGGGGCGACAAGGAGTTGTCGGTTTTAAGCCTTGATGGAGGGCTCCCTCTAGTGTTAGGCAGCGGTAAAACATGATTAGGTTTGAGCTAGTCCCGGAACCACTGGACTCCTAATTTCCAATAAGTGTATTTACTTAATTTTAGCTTCCCTTCCTAGATTCTCATCCCATCCCATATTAAATTTCAGCCTTCGCTTTCACCTTTATCCCACTGGGCGAACGGATGAGAAAGTGGGATTTTATGAAGCGAAAGAGGCCCAGTCTTTACTGACCCCGCCTCCGCTGCTGATGTGATGCGCGGCGCACTGTGACGCTACCCGCCAGTTTTAGGAGTGGACTGCGGCCTTACAGGCTGCATCTTTCGCGCCCCCTACTCCCCACCTCCTGGCCCCCAAAAGTGCCTCTCGGAGCCCGATACTGAGACCGATTAGGCGATGGCGCCCAGGGATTATAATTCCGAGGAAGGCCACGGGAAGGCGAGGCAACCTTGGAGCGCGCCCATGAACGCGATAGGGTTTGCGCCCAGGCCCCTGCCGAATCCCGACCTTTTCTCTATGGTTCGGGAGAAATCAGATAAGGAAATTCCGAAATCTGGCCAGGTTCGGCCTGACAGCTCCTATTTTAAAGATCTTAGGCGGAAACCGAGCCTAGCTGGGTTCGCCTTCTTGCCAACGTAGGCGGAAGGGGCTTTCGGTTTAGTTTTCCTCCAGCTCGGCTGGGGCGTGCTGGATGGAGACCCTCAGTCCTCGGGACTCCATCTTTTTGACCTTGAGGCCTCGCCTAACCACTCCCTTTAAAACAGGGGGAGGGGCGGGGGCAAGCAAAATGAGAGAAAGAGAGAAAAAAAGACACACCAGGCAAACAAACACCGGAATTCGGCAACTTGAAGTCATGAAATACGCCTGGGATTGGACTCGAAATCCTGGGTTCTAGACCAGCTGCGCCTGACTTTCCCTATTTATAAAATTGTTATGGGGAAAGGGTTGAACTAGGTGAACTGTAGGAGTCCTGGACCGGGAGCGGACGAGGTATTTAGGGGAAAGTGTGCCGTATTCCTCGCGAGCCTCCTCCCCGGGCGCCCAGCCCCTCCGCCAACCTCGCTGGGTGAATCCCCAGCGGCCCGCGCGGCGCAGGCTGCGATCCTGGCGGCCGTCCGGGCCGGCAGCTTCCTGGAAAGTTACTTCTTGTTGGAGCCGGCGATAGGCAGAGAGTGTTCTTTGAAATCCGCTGAGTTGAGATCGACTACGTTCCGGGAATGAGAGGGTTGTGCCATTCCCCTCACTGCCCCCTGCCTTGACGGCGTAACAGGAAAAAAAAAAAAAAGAAAGAAAGAAAAAAGGCACACATAATGTTCGTTACCGAGGTGCACGAAAAGTTTTTTTTGAATGTAACCAAATTAAGGGCTGCCACCGGGGTACCGCCGGGCCTCCGCCGCGCCTGCGGGGGCTTCGAGGTGGACGGGCCGTGGTGCGGGGCAGCACGCCCGGGGGTGGGCGGTCCCTGGCAGACAGGTACGGTGTGATGGGGGTGGGCGAATCTGCGGATCTGCGCGGGCTTGCCCTGGCCGCTGGGCTCGAGTTTGTGCCCTTTTGTGTGTGAGCAAAGAGACGGGGGCTGCCTCTGGAGGCGGGAGGAAAAGGCTGGGGTCTTTTATGTTGGCTAGCTTTGCTCTCCTCACCTCTTGTCTCTCTCCCTCTCCTTTCTGCTGTCTTCTTTCTCTTTGACTTTTTTTTTTTTTTTTGGAGGGGGAGTTCCGTCTTTTTTTCTTCTTCAAACCCTTTAAAGGATCTGCCTTCTCAAGGTGCCTCATTGAAAATACACAGGGAAAGCGCCAAAGGAGAGAAAGTGTGTGGGGTGGAAAAGACCATGTTTAACTCTCACTTGGTGGTTTCCGCGACTGGGGCTGGCTGGGGTGGGGAGAGCCCACGTCTGGGCCCTTGCAGATGTCAGTTTTTCCTTGACAGTTGTGCTCTCTTGGTTGTTTCTGTGGAATGAGTCTTGTGTTTAGCAGTGGTGGGATGGCCGAAGCTAGGAGACGGGGTTTGTCCCGGGCTTTGCTTGGAATTAGTTCTGAGATCTTGGGCAAGACATCCCTTGGAGCCTCAGTGTCCTCCCAGTAAATGGAGGCTGTTATTGTTATCAGCCACAATAATGGATGGGAAAGAGCTGAGTGGTCCCAAAAACCAAACCAGATGCTGTAGTGCTCCCACACCTGCAGCATCTAGAGGGCGGCAGCATTGCCCACACCCACTGTAATCCACATACTCACTAGTTGTGGGGCTCCGAAGACAAAGCTAGCTGAGGAAGGAGTGGACTTAATAAGGACAGGGGCCTTAGTGTATGTGCATTGTTTTTGGTCTAGCCAGGTCGAGAGGTTTACAGTGGAAAGTGCCCAGCCTAGGGCCTGGCTGACAGTGGACCCAGGGGAATTGTTTTGTTTGTTTGTTTCATTCTGCATCTGGAGTGAGTCATTGCCACTTGTCAAGGTGAAATGGCAAATCTGGGCTTCCTGTGGTTCCCAAAGTCTGTGACTGGAAATCCACAGGCAAGATGGTGTTTGAAGCTTGTTCCAGGGCAGCCTTAGGTATTCCAGAAGGGTTGAGGGATCTCTTCCATGGGGGAAGAGGGGAAGGTTTATAAATAAACCTCACATGTGTCTTCAGCATTCGTTTTCCAAGGAGACCATCGTTGGACTTTGGTTAGGACCCATTCAGTGTATCTCTCTTTGCCCATCTTGAGTTAGAATGGGGAGAGGAGGAAATAAATAGGTTCTTTTGTCTTTTTCTATCCTCTCCCTTCCCCCATTTCCTTCCCCCGTCCAGTCCCCACTCACTCACATGCACACATTAACCTTGAAGCCGATGAGATTGAGTGACTGGCACTTGGGACCACAGAGAAATGTCAGAGTGTTTGGTTACAGACTCAAGGAAACCTCTCATTTTAGAGTGCTCATTTGGTAAGACTCAGCAGCCTGGAATGGGGGCAAAGTGCTTGTGTGAGGGAAGGAACTTAAAAATGAGATTCACCCACATCAGGGTGCTGTCTTGCATGTTCTACAGCACGTAGGCTGATTTGGAAAGGGACCAGGAATTTAAGCCAGAAGACCTAGGGCCAGGTCACTCACTGTTTATGTGGCCCAATATGACCTCCCTGGCCTTGGGCCCCTTTACCCGGAAGATAACCCTAAAGGGCTACACTTTAAAAAAAGTCGGGGGGCTTCCCTGGTGGCGCAGTGGTTGCGCGTCCGCCTGCCGATGCAGGGGAACCGGGTTCGCGCCCCGGTCTGGGAGGATCCCACATGCCGCGGAGCGGCTGGGCCCGTGAGCCATGGCCGCTGGGCTTGCGCGTCCGGAGCCTGTGCTCCGCAGCGGGAGAGGCCACAACAGAGGGAGGCCCGCATACCACAAAAAAAAAAAAAAAAAAAAAAGTCGGGCATGGGAGGGTGTGTGTGGTTTCAAATATTGTTTTGTTTTGCATCCCCCATGTGATCATAAATGAGAGTCTTTCACCTATGCTTTAAATTATTTTGTTTTAGAGAAACCAATTTGGAGAGGGTCCATATTTCCTAAGCGCTTCCTGGCCAGTTCTCAGCTAAACTGCACAGTTAAATCTTTCACCAGCAGGGGGAAGCACAAACTTGGAAGTTTGTAGCCCTGTATCTGGTCTTAGACCCAAGAGGAACGGGAGGGGAAATTTCAAAAAAGGAGAGAAGAGTAGATATACCATCTCAGGTTGAATTCTGCAGATTCCTTATTCCGTCTTAAGTGTTTCAGCTAGTCAGGAAATACTGCCTAGCTGTTTGTCCTGAGCAAGCCACTTGAACCCAAGTCTCAGTTTTGTCATCAGTGAAATAGGGATAAAGATGTTGACCCTGTTGGCCTTGTGGAATCATTCTAGGCCTTGAAAGATAATATTTTATCAGGTTTTGAAAAGCATCCAGAGTTTTTAGGCCCCTGAAGGATCATTCTCATTAGTATTGAAAGAATCACTTTTATTATTTTTTTCTTTCCCGTAAACTCAAGGGCCTTTGGATGGCATACATTTTTTACTCTGAGAGAGGAAATAAATGTGTCTATGTATATGTAATTAATGTATGAAATTGTATTCCCAGTACTCAGGGTAAAAACATTATTATCGCATGGCTTTGGATGCCCGTTGTTTCCGTAAGAGCCGAGCTGGAAAAAATGTTTGCTAGCTTGTGGTAAAACCGCACCAGCTGGCAGGCTGCAGCTATCAAAGTAAAACTAAATATGTGTGTCCTAAAATAAGACTATAGTGGACAATCTTACATTCATTAAATCAATTTCTGTTTGCTTTTTCTCTTCCCTGCAGGTTTTAAGCAAAATTTTGGACTGTGAATCAAGGCATTGGGTAAGTAAATTGAATTATATGCTTTACAATTTCGTGGACAAACTTTTCTTTTAATTTGCCAATGTATGTGTCTCTGTGAATGGTGCCACTTTTCATTAGATGAGATAAAGGAGAGCCGATTACCTGTCCGTCACACCCAGCCCCCACCCCTTTGCCCCCGCCTTCGACTGTCTTAACACTGTTGTGCGATCACTCATTCCCTTACTCATTTCTCGGTTCACGTTAATTTAGCCACCTACTATGCACCAGCAAGGCGCTAGGTGCTCAGGATACAGTCAGACAATCCTGAAGCCTAGCAGGGGAGAGACAGATGGTGACTGGGATAATGAAATGAGATGCCGATGAGAATAGCTACGATTTTTGAGAATCTACTGTGGACCAGGCACGTATCTCTAAGTTTTACAACTGCATAGGAATTACTACTCCCATTTTGGGAAACTGAAGCCCAGAAACCGTAAAACAACTTGCTCCAAGTCACACAGCCTGCAAAAGGTATGGCCCATGCGCTAACCTTCAAAGCATGCTTTCTCTCCCCTGTCACACACTCACTGCCTCTCAATGCTGGCAGCGTGTTTGGTATGTGGAAAAAACATTCAACAAATATTCATTCCCTTCCTCTTTCCCCAATAGGGTTTTCTGTTAACAAGTTGGTTAAAGATTATTAGCTCATTGTACAGACACGAAGAGTAATGCCCAGAGATGGGCCATGAATTGTTCAAAAGCAAACAGAAGGGAGCAGGCTAAGCCGCCTGCTCTCACACTCCTGGTAAGAAGGAAACAGGTTCTGGAGGACTAACAGGATTCTGACCTTTTCTTTCAGGTGAAGAAAAAAATGGCCTCGCCAGCTGACAGCTGTATCCAGTTCACCCGCCATGCCAGTGACGTTCTTCTCAACCTTAATCGCCTCCGGAGCCGCGACATCTTGACGGATGTTGTCATCGTGGTGAGCCGGGAGCAGTTCCGAGCCCATAAGACAGTCCTCATGGCCTGCAGGTGAGGGGTCTGGAAGCGGAAGGTGGGCGATGGATATAAGGGGAACGATGGTGCCAGCTGCCAGTGTGGAGCGTGGAGGCCTCTGACTGTGTTTGGGATCACATCTCATTTTTCTCCAGATCTCCAGCACACGGCCTGGCAGAGTGGGTTCCCAGGAAGCAAACGAATGAACACACTTTTAGAAAAGAAAGAGTTTCCGTTCTGTGGGGATAGAGGGAGAAGAAATCATATACTGTCTCCGGAAGAGATATGTTTTGGGCAAACATGGAGACTAACTTCAGTGAACCAGTGAAAAAATGAAAAGTGAAAGCGAGTTTTAAAATATTTTAAGCAAGTTAATTTGAGATCTTTTGCTCTTTTTTTCTGTGTCTGTATTTATTTATACCATGACTATATTTCTATGGGTGTTTCCGAGCATATGTAAGTTGGTGAAAGTGAGCTGGCTAATTCTTCATACTTGTCAAGTATTTCAAGTGTTCAGAGCAATCTATGTTACAGCACCTCCCTGGATCTCCATAGTGGCCTGTGTTATGGATGGCATGATTAGCTCCATTTCATAGATGATAAAATGAAGACATTCATAGGCGAACTGATGTAGAGCCAGGGATCTTGATTGCTAGTAGAGGACTTATTCAACGTCTACAACAAGTACCTTTGTTTTAAACAGTGGAGAGGTTTATATATAGAGAAAAATAATAGGTAACACTAACCGAATGCTTACTACGTGCCAGGCATCAATCTGTCCCCTTCACATTCTCATTCTTGCCACAGGCCTGTAAGGGAGACACTCTTGTTTCTGCTTTGCAGAGAAGGAAACCAAGGTGCAGAGAAGTGAAGTCTCTTACCCAAGGTTGCCTAGCTAACTACTGGGTGAAGTCTAGCTCACTTCTGGCAACACGCCCAGAAAGAGTAGAATCCAGATGACAGTCCAGAATTCTGGCCTCTCACTGAGCGCTCTTTCCTCTACCAGACATCAGGGTACCTGGAGGCATGGCTTGACACTGACTTGGCTCTTCTAGGAGTATTGACCTTGTGATAGTCTATAGACTTTTAGAAAAATCAGTCATCTGTAGATGTAGGCATCATTTTATTTGTCATCAATACCCAATTTGCTTCTAAAAAAATACGATAAGATTTTAAAAATAAGTATAATGTGATGGAACAAGAAAAGAAATGCTTATCCCAAAGATATAGACTCAAAATAGTTACTATAAATGAGTGCTAAATTTAGCTCTGGTAAGCTGTGCAATTAAGACCAAAAGAATACAGGTTCTGGGCTTCCCTGGTGGTGCAGTGGTTGAGAGTGCGCCTGCCGATGCAGGGGACACGGGTTCGTGCCCCAGTCCGGGAAGATCCCACATGCTGCGGAGCGGCTGGGCCCGTGAGCCATGGATACAGGTTCTGTGACTTTGTGAAAATCACTTGACCTCTTTGATCTTAGTTCCCCCCGTTCGTAAAGGGAGAGAAGGATAGAATCTACCTTGCAAGGTTGTGAGGAGCACGGGATAGTGTATGTAAAGTGTGTAATGACTCTCTGGGATTTAGTAAATTCTCCATAAATGGCAGCTATTATTAATTGCCATGGAAGCTCTGGAGCTAGGTCCAGGGGAGAGGGCCTGAGCGTCCGTGGTGACTGTAATTGATAACAGTTTCTATGTGTCTGTTATAGTGAGACATTTCTTTGTTTTACAGTGGCCTGTTCTACAGCATCTTCACAGACCAGCTGAAATGCAACCTCAGTGTGATCAACCTGGATCCTGAGATCAACCCGGAGGGGTTCTGCATCCTCCTGGACTTCATGTACACGTCTCGGCTCAATCTGCGGGAGGGCAACATCATGGCCGTGATGGCCACAGCTATGTACCTGCAGATGGAGCATGTTGTGGACACTTGCCGGAAGTTCATCAAGGCCAGGTGAGCTGCCGCCGAGATGGAAGCCTTGGAGATGGAAGGGATCAGACAGGGTCAGAAATGCTTGATAATGCTTGCACACAGAAGAAATAATCCTCTGTGATATGCCACAACCTACCTTTCCACTGCTTTTGCACACTCCTGCTACCTAGATATGCCGTGTGCATCCCCACTTCTGGCTTCCTTCCATTCACTTGATAGACCCTTTTCACCTACCCATCCTGCAAGACCACACCTGGATGCCAGCTTCTTCATAGATGTTTGTGCAGTTGTCACTTTGCTCTTTCCTCAGCTCTTCAGCTGTGTCTGAAAGCCTTTTGCCTTTTAGACTTTGCCTCTGTTTTCACTATTTGCATACATGTTTTAGTTCTCCTTTAGGCTTCCACTGTAACTATTTACATATGCCCCTTAGTTCCCCCACCAGACTGTGGGCTGCTTTACTCATCTTTTATGTCACCCCGCTCCTACTAGAGAGAACATTTATTGAATTAAATTGGGTTCACTGGGTCTAGCCCCCTACTTGAGGGCTGGTAAGACATGACTATCACGGAAAGATGAGGAACCTGAGAGCCAAAGAAGGGAAAAGCTTTGCTAAGTGGAACAGAGACTTGGGCCTTGACTTCTATAGAACCGTTTGATTCAGCTACTCCAGGATAATTGCATCCCTTCTCAGACAGAAAGGTTTCTGGCCTCTGTTTGAACATCTCCAGGAGCCAGGAACTCAGTGTTCCCAGAGCCATGCAGTTCTCCCTTGGATAGTTCGAAAGCTCTTCTTTACAGAGAGTTGAAATCTGGCTCCCTTCACCTTCACTCCTTGGTTCTAGCTCTGTTAACTGCGATCAGACTGAGCTGCCCTATTTTTCACCCACATAATGTCCCTTCAAGTATACGCACCTTGAGCTCTTTGTCTCCGTGGGTGATAATGGTGGCAAGATCATCATTCTGAATGCTTTCTCTGGGTCAGGCCTTGCGCTTGGAGCGTTCAGTAACTTGCTCCAGGTCACAGAGCTGCAAAGTGGCACAGCGGGGACTGGAAACCAGGTCTGGCTGCTGCAGAGCCAGGGCTTCCTACGCTGGCACGTGCTGCCTGTTCTCCAAAGTAAACTTCCCCACGGCTCCAGGCAGTATATAGAGCGAGTCCCTTCTTCACAGGGCACCAGTATGACAATGACCCTCCAAACATGTGGCACCAACATCGTATAAATTCGTCCCTCCTTGAAGCTCAGTTTCCAGGTGTGTAAAATGGAGACAGTAATTCCTGATCTACATCCCTTCTGTAAGGATGAAATGAGATAAGGACTCTGACAGCTTTATATTCTGTAACATTTGAATAATTATAGATTCATGCATATGTATACATATGGGACTTAAACATACAAAATCACGTCTAAAGAGGCACTGATTGTGTGAGTAACTCACTTCCCTTCTCTGGGCTTTGTTTCCCCAGCTGTGGGCTAGATTGCTAGACTTTTAGTGGAACTGCCTTGTAACTGCAAGTGTTTCCCTACTCCAGGGCCACATCGCCCATGTCTGGCTGACTCGAGTGCAAATGGGGTTTCATAGACCAGTGTCACTTGGAAGGTTCTGATTTGGAGGCCGGGGTCTTCTCTCTTTTTGCTCCTGCAGTGAAGCAGAGATGGTCCCTGCCATTAAGCCTCCCCGTGAAGACTTCCTGAACAGCCGGATGCTGATGCCCCAAGACATCATGGCCTATCGGGGCCGGGAGGTGGTGGAGAACAGCCTGCCCCTGAGGAACGCCCCTGGGTGTGAGAGCAGAACCTTCGCCCCCAGCCTGTACAATGGCCTGTCCACGCCGCCAGCCTCGTACCCCATGTATGGCCACCTTCCGGTCAGCAGCTTCCTCTTCTCCGACGAGGAGCTGCGGGATGCCCGGATGCCTGTGGCCAACCCCTTCCCCAAGGAGCGGACCCTCCCCTGCGACAGTGCCAGGCCAGTCCCCAGTGAGTACAGTCGACCGGCCATGGAGCTATCCCCCACTGTGGGCCACAACAACGTGTACTCACCCAAGGAGGCAGCCCTGGAGGAGGCACGGAGTGACATGCACTACAGTGTGGCCGAGGGCCCCAAGCCTGCTGCCCCCTCGGCCCGGAGCGCCCCATACTTCGCCTGTGACAAGGCCGGCAAAGAGGAAGAGAGGCCCTCGTCGGAGGATGAGATTGCCCTGCATTTCGAGCCGCCCAATGCACCCCTGAACCGGAAGGGTCTGGTTAGCCCGCAGAGCCCCCAGAAGTCCGACTGCCAACCCAACTCGCCCACGGAGTCCTGCAGCAGCAAGAACGCCTGCATCCTCCAGACCTCCGGGTCCCCTCCGGCCAAAAGCCCCACTGACCCCAAAGCCTGCAACTGGAAGAAGTACAAGTTCATCGTGCTCAACAGCCTCAACCAGAATGCCAAACCAGAGGGGCCCGAGCAGGCCGAGCTGGGCCGCCTTTCCCCTCGAGCCTACACTGCCCCGCCGGCCTGCCAGCCGCCCATGGAGCCCGAGACCCTTGACCTCCAGTCCCCAACTAAGCTCAGCACCAATGGGGAAGACTCCACCATCCCACAGGCCAGCAGGCTCAATAACATTGTCAACAGGTGATTTCAGAGGCAGTCCGGTCCTGGGGTCAGGGCTTACCTGGGCAGTGTTCTGGGGTCACTTCTGATGGGCGCAGGGGGCTGTGTTCTGCTCTTGCCTGAAATGCCGAGCACATTGGAGGTATGGGCCAAGGCCTATTGATTGAATTGGCCTAAGTGAGGAAGGACCTTAAGCTTCGGTATATTTTCACAGAGAGAGAATTCCCCTCCATGGTAGATGAGCATTCCAAGAATCCCAAGCTCCTGCAATCTCTGTGGCAGGGGGGAGTCCTCTTACTTGTCTTGGACCGAGGGAGGCTGTGGACTGTAGCACTGAGGGGAGGAAACTGGGCCCGGGAGTGGAGTTTGGGCTCAGGGTGGCCCCCATCAGTGATCTCGATGTGTCTGCTATTTGGAGGTAGGCTTGGGGATAAATAACTCTGGGGCTTCAGATTCCAGGTGGCCTCTGGGCTGCCTTGAGCACAGGGAGCGGGGGACGCACAAAGGCCGGCAGAGCGCTCTGCCCTGCTCCAGCTGCTGAGGCCCTTTCCTCCCCCGCCACAGGTCCCTGGCCGGCTCCCCACGCAGCAGCAGTGAGAGCCACTCTCCGCTCTACCT
>NW_021147051.1:0-5093 GCF_002837175.3 Physeter macrocephalus
CCGGGCCTCAGTTTTTCCATCTGAACAATAAGAAAGTTGGACGTCAACAAGTGAGGGGCACAGTGGAGTTACTGGTGATGCTACCTGAAAGTATGAAAGCTCAGGGTCTTCCCTGGCAGTCCAGAGGTTAGGACTCCGGGCTTCCACTGCGGGGGGCATGGGTTCTATCCCTGGTCAGGGAACTAAGATCCCACATGCTGCGTGGCACAGGGAAAAAAAAAAAAAAAGGAAAGTATTAAAGATCTGACCTGTTGACACGGCATCTCCCGTGGGGCGGGGGTGGACGCAGAGCCTGAGGAGACAGGCAGGTATGGCTTTTGATTTGTTTGTTTTTCTTAGGCTAGGTGATGTATGGAGCCAAATTCAAAAGGTTCGGTAGCACAGACAGGGTGAAGTAGCCCCCCATGCCACCCCCAGACCCCAGAGCCCACCTCCGAGGCAGCCGCAGTCACCAGTTTCTCGGGTGACCTTTGGAGCGGGTCCCTGCCTCTGGTGAGCATGTTTGTGTATGTTGCCAGGACAACCGTGAGGCTGGCCGGAGAAAAAATCCCCACCCAGACCGCCTCTAGGGTCCCACAAGCCTGGTCAGATTCATTTGCTGCAGGAAAAGAAACTCGGCCTCCCTCCCTCAGTTTCCCCGTCTGTCAAGGGGGAGAAGCTCATATTGCCTTCCTCCCTTGAGAAGACAAAGGACAGAACAGAGAAAAACAGGGTTGCAAATCCCCCCTCCCCCAAGATGCTACAGTGATGCATTTTCCAAGTCTGATGGAAGCCAGTGAGGATGAAGCCATCAGGAGAGCAGCGGCCTGGGATTTGCCGGGTTATCCGGGGGTGTTTGGAACCCTCGGAGTGACAGACAACTGCTGTCACCACAAACAACAGATGTTTAAAAGCCTTTATTTAATGAAAACAGGAAGCACCCATTTCCTGGGTGGTTTTCCTTTGTGAGAAATATCTAGGATAATTTTAGCAAAAGAAGGAATCTTTTTTTACAGCTATTTTATCTATGGGGAAAGCACATTTCAACCAGATCAATGCCTCTGGGGCTTGGGTCTTCATCCTCTCTGCATCCTCCCTGCCCGGAAAGGTTAGATGTTCCATAGCTGTTTGTTGCGTAAGTGAGTGAGTGAAGTGATGAAAGGAAGGGCTGAGCAGCTGCAGGACGTGTCCCATTGGGTTGGAGGGGTCAAGGATAGCTTCCTGAACCGAGAGTGTTTCATATGCAAGATGGGAAAGATTTGTGACACACAGAGATTCAGGGAGAGAGGGCGTCCCAGGCAGAGGGGACAGCACAGGCAAAAGCACAGAGGTGGGAAGGGATGCTACGTGTTAGGGGACTAGTGAAAACCCTAGCTGGGTTTATGAGAGAAAAGGCTGGGAAGGGAGCTTGGAGCTAAACTGTAGAGGGTTTGCATGTGCCCGTCCAAATCCATTCACCCCGGTCAGGCTTTGAGGGACTTAAGCACAAAGGTGTTTCACAGTGACCCACGTTGACCAAGCACCTACCCTGCACGAGGCCCCTGAGAGGGTTCTGAGTGACTGGCAGCCCCTGCCCTCCAGACCCACAGCCTAGTGAAACAAAGGGTGAGGGGAAGTATAGATTCATGGCACACGAGAGTGTAAAACCGGACAGGACTAAGCACGACAAGGACGTCCAGCTAGGGGCCCATTGCCTATAAAGGAAGTGGAGTAATTCGTGGTGGCCAGGGGAGGCTCCTCCGGTATTTCCAGATCTGTCCTGAATCCCGCCCCCAACCTTCAAGGCAGGTCACAGGCCCCTAATATACCTGATCCAAGGGTCGTGGTGGGGAGCCCACCCCATCCCACCGCCCCAGACACCTGCGCCTCCAAGTGCTGTAGATGCCCGCTGCACCCCCATCCCACGCATCCACGTCTGTATCCTTCCTCTGTGTCCCTGTACCCACCCTGAAGCGGAAAGAGCAAACAAGGGAGCCCGGGGTCAGGCGTCTTGCCAGCCTCCTCCACCCACACATCACCAACATGTGCTGGTCCTGAGCTTGGTGACCTTTGCTGCTGTCACAGAATTCTCCAGCCTCAGTGAAGGGCAGAGGCTTTCACTCCATTTTACAGATGAGGAAACCAAGGCTTAGGTGGGAGCCCAGGGCAAAGCCCAGCCCAGCCTTTTGGCCCCTGAGCCCTCTCTCCACAAGGCAGAGACACTTCCACTGCACAGAGTAAAGTGTGGGGACCATAAACATTAGCCTCCTCCTTTTTTCCCAGTCTGGCTTGTTCAGGGGAAGCCCAGAGGCTGGGGATTCCAAGCAGGCAGATTTCAGCTTCTTGAGACAGTCTTGAAAACAGAAGTCTTCCTAAAACATGGCACCCATCACCTCATTCCCAGTTCAGAACTTGCCATGCCTCCCAGGCCTGAAGGAACAAGGCCCTGACTCCCACACCTTTGGACCTGAAGCCCCTCTCCAGCTCCGTGGCCACCGGCCCCTACCGCACATCTTCCCTTGGCCTCAGCCACCCAGATCACCCGCAGCACTGTCTGCAGTGCCCTCCCCTTCTCTGCGTACCTCATGGAACAGTTGTCTGCCCCCAGGACCACAGTGAGGTGGTCATCTCTGCAGCCCCAGCATGGGCACAGTGCCAGGTATCAGAGCCTCAGTTAGTGTTGGCTGAAAAGAAGCAGATCAAGTATCCCCTCCTCCAGGAAGCTCCCACAGATTTCTCCTCCCCACACACTTCCTTCTAAAGTAGCAGTGCGCTCCGCTGTGCTCCCAGAACTCTTTGTACACATCTTTACCAAAGACCATGTCTCTGTACAAGAGAATGGGTCTGACCCAGAGTAACTGCTCTCTTATCCGAAAAAGGAACGATTATGTGAAAGGGGGACTTCCCTGGTGGCGCAGTGGTTAAGAATCCGCCTGCCAATGCAGGGGACACGGGTTCGAGCCCTGGTCCGGGAAGATCCCAGTGCCACGGAGCAACTAAGCCCGTGAGCCACAACTACTGAGCCTGCACTCTAGAGCCCACGTGCCACAACTCCTGAGCCCGCATGCCACAACTACTGAAGCCCACGCACCTAGAGCCTGTGCTCTGCAACAAGAGAAGCCACCACAATGAGAAGCCCATGCACTGCAATGAAGAGTAGCCCCCGCTCGCCACAACTAGAGAAAGCCTGCACGCAGCAATGAAGGCCCAACGCAGCCAAAAACAAATTAATTGTTTAAAAACAGAAAGATTATTTGAAAGGATACAATAGACTTGTTCTACCTTAGAGCAGTCAACCTTAAAGGGGATGAGCACCTTGTCAACAGAGGCAAGTAAGTAGAGCCTCTCTGACCATCTGTCAGGGATGCCTGGGAGGAGATCTAGGCAATGAGCAGAGGGTCAGAGTCACAACCCAGAGTCCCTTCCAACTCCAAGCGTCTTTTAAACAAGCATAACCTAAATTATTCCTTCCAGGTCAGGAGCCAGATGAGGTGTGTGTTCCCAAAAGAACAGCGGCTCTTTCCTGTCCCCTGGGGCAGGAGACAGCAGGGGGCTGCAGCCAGGTTACAGCCATTGTGAGGACATCGATAAATTATGTAAACGGGATCTTGGACCTTCCACATCCCCACTCCCTCCAGCTCTATAAAAAGAGGTCACGTTTGGTTATGTGAGCAGCCGCCATGGCACGAGGCAGAAGCCTTGCTCACGTGGCCCCAAGCCCTGAGTGGGCACCAGAAGGCTCCTCCCCAGACTCTGAAAATACACCGAGAGGAGGCCCATGATCGGCTCGACCCACTCCAGCCCTTCATCAACAGGGAGATCACTATCTGCCACCACAGAGCCGGTCTGTTAGAGAGCTCGGGGAGCTGGAGGGGCCTCCCCCAACCTTGACCTAGGCCCTGCCTGTCCCCGGCATTTGTTTCTCACTCCACCGCAGGATGGCCGTGCTCAGGAGTTGGGATTTTCTCTACCAGCGGCGGGGTGGAGGCCCAGAAAGGGAGCGGCACACGGGCTAAACTTGGGGCAGGTAGCTGGTGGTCAGGGTAGGGGCAAGATGGAAGAGGCGAGGCCAGAGAGAGGCAGGGAGACTGGGAAGGGGCTGGGCAGTGACCTCTGCTTGAGATGGTGGTGTGGACGGGATGTGGACAGAGGCAAGATACTTTCAGTGCCAGTTCTTGTTCTTAAAATTCCTGAGCGCAGAAAGGGACCGGTGGGCATAAGTTGTCCACAGTCAGGTTTTAGACCAGCTTCCTATCTCTTTGCACTCTTTGCTAGGGCTGCCGTTACAGAGTACCGCAAACAGCAGAGTTGCATTGTCTCCTGGTTCTGGAGGCTGGAAGTCTGAGATCAAGGTGTCGGCAGGGTTGGTTCCCTCTGAGGGCTTTGAGGGAGGCTCGGCCGCAGGCCTCTCCCCTAGCTTCCGGTGACGTGCTGGCAGTCTCCAGCACTCCTAGCATGTAGCAGCACCGCCCAGATCTCTGCCTTCGTCTTCCCGTGATGATGTCTTCCCTGTGTGTGTGTTTCTGTCCAGATTTCCCCTCTTTATGAGGACACCAGTCACATTGGATGCAGGCCCACCCTAATGGCCTCATCTTAACTTGATTACCTCTATAAAGAGCCTGTCTGCAAGGAAGGTCACATTCTGAGGTACTGGGTGTGAAGAGCTTTCTGGGGTGGGGGCGGGGAGGGGGCGGGGAAGCGACACAATTCAGCCCAAGTCATCTTTAAACTCTCTCAGCAGTGACTTGTCAGGGTCGGGGTGGAAGTGAGTTCTCAGACACCAGGATGTGGAAGAGGAGAGTTGGATTCAGGCCCCCCTTCCTACCAGGTCTGAGATTCTAAAGTACTTTCAGTACAGCTGGATTTTCTGCCCTTGACATGTCCTCTCCCACTGAAGGACGTTTTACAGCAAATATTGCCTTATTATTCTGTTATTTGTCACTGGGTCAGAATCACTTGTTCAGTTGATCTGTGCTGTGTGTGAAGGGCCAGCAGGCTCCAGGCTGGTTTTTCGTTTTGTTTTGTTTTGTTTTAACATCTTTATTGGAGTATAATTACTTTACATTGGTGTGTTAGTTTCTGCTGTATGACAAAGTGAATCAGCTATACGTATACATATATCCCCATATCCCCTC
>NW_021147051.1:5380-25000 GCF_002837175.3 Physeter macrocephalus
TTTGGTAGTGTATATATGTCCATGCCACTCTCTCACTTCGTCCCAGCTTACCCTTCCCCCTCCCCGTGTCCTCAAGTCCATTCTCTACATCTGCGTCTTTATTCCTGTCCTGCCCCTAGGTTCTTCAGAACCTTTTTTTTTTTAGATTCCAGGCTGGTTTTTGCATCCTAATTGCTGGGCAGATCCAGCGCCCTGCAAAGGTTGGGGGGGACAGCTTCTGATTGGCTGGGTCTGCTCTGGCCTAAATGGCCCAGATGTCAGTCTGTTATTACAAAGAGGGCAGTAGGCAGCCCTTACTCTCACAGGGAGATGTCATGTTTTACACAAAGCCTAATCATTCTCATTTATTCTAAGCCAATGTCACAGTATATAAATAAATTATCCTAAAATGCAATGTCCTTCCCCTGCCCGCCCCCTGGCAACAAACTGAAAACACACAAACATATTTATCATTGAGTTTGCAGGAAATGTGCATGTAGATGAAGCAGGGACAAGATCCTGTGCAGCAGTGGAGTGTTCTGTACTCTTGACTGGCACCATATCCAAGAGGATGTTTATTGTGGTCTTTCTCAAAGTCCTTGTCCAGGTCAGGATAGCCAATGGTTTCATCTTAGGATGCAGTATCATGGGTGATAGGTGGTGGCTGGCTGGGACACTGCAGAAAAGAATGTGAGACCACATCAGGGTTTCATCAGGGGGTGCTATGATCGGTTAACAATGCCTACCATGGGCACAGGAAAGGAGGAGATGGCCTGTGTGCCATCAGTACCTCCTGGTCATCTAGGCCCCTTACAGTGGCGTTGCCTGTGAGCAGGGCTCACTCTGGAATCCATGAGGGCAGGGAGGGCCTGCACGAGACGATGTCCACTCCATGGCACATGCCCTCCCACCCAGGTCCCGGAAGCCATCCGCAAGTGCCAGCGAGCAGGCATCACTGTCCGCATGGTCACCGGTGACAATATCAACACAGCCCGGGCCATCGCCATCAAATGTGGCATCATCCATCCTGGGGAGGACTTCCTGTGCCTTGAGGGCAAGGAGTTCAACCGGAGAATCCGCAACGAGAAAGGGGAGGTATGTGGCCCGCTGCAGAGGGTCCTCAGAGGGCAGGGCTGGGATGGGGAGCTGGGAGGCACGGGCATGCATGAAGCTCCAGCAGCCAGCCAGTGTGCCACTCAGAGCCCAGTGATCGAGGCAAGTCCCCTCCCTTCTCTGGGCCTCAGTTTCTCTCCCCGACCCCACCGACCCGCCCCTCCCCCATCCCTCTCCAGATTGAGCAGGAGCGAATTGACAAGATCTGGCCAAAGCTGCGGGTGCTGGCTCGCTCCTCCCCCACGGACAAGCATACCCTGGTCAAAGGTAAGACTGGGGCAGGCACGGGCAGCTCTGAGGCCCAGGTGCCAGGCCTCCCCGGGCCTTCCCGTCCTGGCGCCTGCAGCTTCTTTCCAGGATGGAAGGGGCTCCTGCCTGGGGCTTCCCCGCACCTGGGGACACCCCGGGAGGCCTGCTAAGGGCCACAGTGAAATAAGGAGGTGGCGAATCTGCTCCCTGGGCCCCACCTCCCATGGGCAGCAATGGGATTGCCTATCCAGGGGCCAAAACTCATGGCCTGAGGGCTGAATGGGGCCCACAGACGAGTTTGTTGGGGTGGTGTGTCTTCTTTCATGTTCAATTTGAATGACTTTATACAGACCCTGCTTGCTCCCATTTGATGCCGTCTTAACCACTGTTGTCTGACACTCCGCCCATTTCATTTACTTATGTTCTCAGTCTGGCCCCAGAGCTTGTGAGTTTGAGACCCTTGGTCTGCCTGTTCTCTAAGGATGCTATCTGGAATGGTCTGTCCTGGGAATAGCAATCTGAGAAATGAGCCAAAACCCAGCGTCCTTCCTCCCTGACTCCCTCCAGGGAAAGGGCACACCCCTCGCTGAGCCCATCTAGCTGGTCAGATGCTGGGCACTTTCAGAGTCCCATAGGCCTGGGTTTAAATCCAGACTCTGCCCCTGCCCTGCTCTGTGGCCTTGGGCAAGTGCCCGGCCCCAGGGCTCAATTTTTCCATCTGTAAAATGGCCGTAGGGGGAAGGTTTCTGGCTGAGGTCATCCCTAGGGCATCTTGGATTCCTCTCCTAAAGGTGCTGCCCAAAGACATTAATGAAGGCAGATCTGGCCTTGGAACAGAAACACAAAGCCCCAGAACCACAGATACCCAAGCAGGAGACCACCCCCAACCCATCCCCATTTCTTATTCAATCATGCACTCATTCATTCACTCATTCTCTTGATAAATGTTTACTGAGGATCTAGTATGTGCCAGGCCCAGGTCTTGGCCGACGTGGTCCTCCCGTCTTGGAATTTGTGGTCCAGGTTTTATCCAGCAGACATGGAATAGGTGGTTTCCCTATGTAGAGCTAAAGGCTGCACTGGTGGGAGAGAAGGGTGATCTGGGCCCTCTGCTGGCCTCTAACTCGAGCTGGGGAGGGTGTCATATTGCAGGCCTTGGAAGGTGGGATGGGGGGGCCAGGGGGAAGGGCCTGTGTTTCAGGCAGGACAGGGAACTGCGCTCTGAAAGCCCAGAGGCAGAGATTTCCAGGCACTTTCAAGGACTTGAAAGAAGTTCAGTTGGCTGGGCTGCAGCCTCAAGCGAGAGCGAGAGACAAGAGGAGGAGGCCAGAGAAGGAGGTGCCGGCATCAGATCACGTGGGGCCTTGAACGCCAAGGGGTGACCCGCACAGTTAGCCCAGGTGGGGAGCCGAGGGAGGGCCTTGAAGGGGAAATGTTGTTTTAGAAAGCTCCCTCCCTGCTGCTGTGTGGAGAGCGGCCTGGAAGCAGAGAGACCACCAGGATTGTCCAGCTGTGAGCGGTGACACCTGGGCAGGGGTGGTGACAGTGCCGGTGCACTGGAAGGGGGCGGGTCTGCGAACTCTCTGTGGGCAGGAAGGGCCTGGGCCCGGCGAGTGTTCAGATGGGGTGGAGGGATGGGGGAGAGGGGAGTCCAGGACTGCTCCGTCTATACCCGCTTGAGAGCCTGCTGCATAGTTTACAAGGGGGCAGCTAGGTGTCAGGAGTCGCACAAGAAGGGACCGATTTGATGGGAAACTGATGCACTTGCTTTAGGAGGCCGAGCTGGAGGCCCTCTGACATCCAAGTGGAGATGTCCATGGAGTCAGGGCTCAGGAGAGAGAGCTGGCCCCCGATAAAGATGTAGGTGGGGTGTGCCGAGTAGGGGTAAGCAGAGGAGCCGCTGAACCCAGGAACCTCCCACCTGAGTGGTGAGCGGAGGCTGAGACCTGTCAGCGGGTCTGTCACCAAGAAGGGGCAGCCAGAGGGGTCGGGGGACAAGCAGGACGAGGAAGGAGGCCTGCTGAGGGGGAAGGTGTGGTCCACGGTGTGCGTGGCTGCTGAGAGGTCCAGAGACGGGACAGGAGCCCCAGGAGTCAGCCACAGGGGGGTGCCTGGGGCCCTGCGCTGCGGGCGTGTCGGCGCTGGCGGTGGGGGAAAGAGGTGTGGGGGAAGGGGCTCTCGCAGCTCCCCCCTCTATCGCGAGCCGTAGGAGAGCTGGGCCGGCCTGGGGAGCCACAGGGGAAAACTGGCCCCCTCCTTGCCTCGGAGAAGCACCCAGGCGGGCCCAGGGAACCAGCGGGGTGAAGGCCCCAAATGCCAAGCGCACAGAGATTGGATAATCCGGGGCAGCAGAACAGCTTGGGGGAGCGGCCAGGAGGACTTCCGGTGCACAAGTCCTGAAGCCAGACCTTGCAGAGGGTGGAGCTTTGACCCTTGCAGGGAGCTGGGCGGAGACGGGGTCTGGGGGTACAGTGCCCCAGGTCAGGGAACTCATTCCCTCCTTTCAGAGGCTGCTGCGGTTTGCCAATTGCGGGACACACGTGTGGGAGCTACAGTGACCTGATTAGGGTGGGCGGGGGTCCTCAGGGTGTCACAAAGGCTTCCTAGGGAAAGCAGTATCTGGGCTGAGACCGGGTGACTGGGTGGTGGGGACAGCTGGCCCAGGGAACAGCCTGTGCAAAGACGGGCAGGTGGCCAGCTGCATGGGACAGAGAGCCGTTCCCGTGGCAGAAGCACAGTCTGGGGGTGGCTGCGGGAGGGAAGAGATCAGAGAATGGGCGGGGTGTGACCACGGAGGACCAAGTGGGTAGAGCCGAGAACTCGGCATCATCCTGAGGCCGAGGGCAGTGAGAGTATGACTCTCAGCTGGTGCTGGGGGCCGGGTTCAGACTCAGGTGTCAGAGAGAAAGGCCCTGGGGCTGCTGTGAAGGTCGGAGGGGAGCCTGGTGTTAGGGAGGGGGGGAGTGGAGGCGCTGCACGTGGGCTGGGCAGAGAGGAGGGAGGGTAAGGATCCCAGTGGGGCTTCGGGGCTGTAGGACCCGCAGACGCAGTGACGCATCTGATGTGCGGAACGGGACAGGGTTGTATCGAGGTTGACACCCGAGTTTCTGTCCCGCCGTGGATGTCTGTGCTTGGGGCCCCACAAACTCCACACGCACCCAGTGACGACTTCTTTCACGCATCCTTTTCTACTGGCCCCAGAGCAGTGACAGGGGCCGTGTGTCATCTGTTCACTCTGTTATTTGCTGAAGATTTTCCTGAGGATGGACGTCTGGAGAGCAGCCACTGGCAAATGGCAGAGCCCAGGCCTCCTCGGGTGTGACTGACACCGCCCGCCCCACCCCCAGGCAGAAGGTGCTGGGGGAGCAGATAGTAGGCCCCCCGGCCAAACCCTGGTGCCCCAGGAGGACAGAGGGGCCCCTGGGGTATAGGCAGAGGGGAGGTGCGTCCGGCCAGGGTGGCTGCCACTGTGGCCACGGGCTGCAGAAAGCAAAGAGGATGCTGGAGAGGCGACAGGCCCAGACCACAGAGGGCCGCAGCCGGCCCCGGCCTCAGGGGCCCCACGTCCCCTGCAGGTGCTGGGAAGAAGCTCGGTGGGAGGGGGTGGCGGGGCAGGGGCCAGAGAGGAGGCCGTCCCCGCCCCACTGGGAGTCCCAGGGCCCTCAGTACACGCTCGCCTCACCCACAGGCATCATCGACAGCACGCACACGGAGCAGCGGCAGGTGGTGGCCGTGACGGGAGACGGCACCAACGATGGGCCCGCGCTCAAGAAGGCCGATGTGGGCTTCGCCATGGTAGGAGCTCGCGGGGGCCCGGGGCGGCATCCGGCAGGAGCCCGCAGGCAGGGGGTTCGGGGGGCGTGGGCCACACAGCCTCCGGCAGGGAGCGCAGCACCCCCAGTGCACACTCCACCCACCCTCCGTCCACCGGATGCTCCCAGCACTCCTGAGGCTCGGCCTGGCCTCCGGGTCTCCCTGGAAGGGTAGAGGGGGCTTCCTGCAGCGATGGGTCTGGGGGAGGGAGGGGGAGGGAGGGAGGGAGGGGAGGGCCCCCCTTCCTGAAGGCAGACCGTTGGCCTCAGGGCTGGGTCTGCGAGGAGCAGGGCTGTGGTGTGCTTGTGTGTGCACACACGTGCATGCCTCGTGTGGCCTGGCCGTGCGGGGGTGGGGGTGGGTGTGCGGGGGCTGGTGGAGGGGTGAGGACAGTGTGGCTAGGGCTGCTCGCCTCTCCGGTCGCCCCACCCAGGCTCCTGTCCCCATCCCCACAGGGCATCGCAGGCACAGATGTGGCCAAGGAGGCCTCGGACATCATCCTGACAGACGACAACTTCAGCAGCATCGTCAAGGCGGTGATGTGGGGCCGCAACGTCTATGACAGCATCTCCAAATTCCTGCAGTTCCAGCTGACGGTCAACGTGGTGGCCGTGATCGTGGCCTTCACGGGCGCCTGCATCACGCAGGTGGGTCCTCCAGGGGCGGGCAGGATGGTGCAGGCCAAAGCCTGGGGAGGGCGGACACCCGCACGGGGTGTCCCAGATAGTCACACCTGCACGCTGAGGGCCAGGAACTGCATCACAGACCCACCGACGTAGGCGCCAGCCCCACAGGGTGCAGGAACTAAGGCTCAGAGAGGTGGCGGGATTTGCCCAAGGTCTCCCAGCAAGTGGAGATGCCAGACCCACCTCCACATCTGCCTGACCCAGGCACAGGCCTGGCCCTTGCCCCAAGAGGCAGGAGAGGTGATCCTCAAGGGAAGGCAGGACCCCTGGCTGCATGAAGGGCCAGAGAGAGGCTGGGGCAGGACAGGCAGCCAGCTGGGGTCGCGGAGCTGGCAGGGCCCTGGGAGCCTCAACTCCGGCGTGGAGTGCGTTGGGAAAGGCCCGCGTGCCTGGGTTCCGGGGCCTCGTGGAGCCAACAGGCAAGCCCCGACACCTGCAGCCTCACTGCTTCCTCACCCACCTCACGAGGCGGGAACTGTGGTGATCCCATCTCACAGAGGCAGAAACGGAGCCTCAGAGGATGGGCCTGCCAGGCACCTGCCATGGCTCCCGCAGCCTCCTGCCTCACCCCAACAGGGGCCGACCAGGAGAGGGCAGGTGTTCCGAGGCCTGGCCCCCCCCAGAACCAGGTGGGCAGATGAGCTCCTGCCCATAAGAGCACCCGGAGGCCCAGAGGCCAGCACTGCCCTGAAGAGCTGTGTGGCCCTGGGAATGCTGTGCCCTCTGTTGTACTCTGAGCCCTTGAGGGTGCACGTGGCAGCACCCAACACCCCAGCCCTGAGACTGAGAGCCCTGGGAGGTGCCTAGGGCGGGGTGAGGGCGGGGTGGGGGCGGGGGTCCCTTCTGCTCCTAAGGGCCTTGTCTCCTGCTCTGTGGACAAGAGGCTCCCTCTAGTGGTGGCTTGAGGGACACTCCCATGGGACAGCGGCTCGCACCAGGCTTCTTGGAGACCAGCTGGTGCCAGATGAGGAAACTGAGGTGCCGAGGGGACCGTCAGTTTGCCTGAGGTCTCGGATTGAGTTGATGGCAGGGTTGTGAAGGCCTTGGTGGGGAGATGGGGGCCCTGACCCCAAAGTGCATAGAGGAGGCTGATGGACAGGAGGAAGCTGAGGGGAGCGGGGCGTGTGACTGAGCCCGGCAGAGGTGGGAGAGGTGGCCTGGAGGAGGGGCGGCGATAAATATCTAGGAGGTGAGTGAGTGTGTAAGGCGGAGGCGGAGGGGCCTCAGGAGCCAGCTCAGTCCAGGCTGCTGGGCGTACAGGATCTGCGGGCTTCCTGGAGGAGGTGCTCGGGCGGTGTGGACCACATGATACGACTGTGCACAGACAGCATGAATATGTGATCCCTGTCTCAGCCAGAGAGAAGTGTGGGGGTCCACACCAGAATGTGGATGGCGGGAACCCGTAAATGGTGAATGTTGATTACTTTTAGCTTCTTCTGGTCCTTACTTGCCCAGATTTTCTACCAGGAAAATACATTATTTTGGGCATCATAGACACACATAATAATTGCTTAAAGTAAACATAAGAGGTAAAGAGAAATTGGGTGGTAGTAAAAAAGGGACAGGGTCCCAGGCATTGTTTGTGGGATAGGGGAGGCCCAAGCCATTGGTGGTTGAGGGGAAAGAGGCAGCAGGAAGCAGAGGAGGCGGGGTCTGTGGTTGTGGGAGGGGCGTGACCTTAGCCTGGAGGAGAGGCTCGTGCAGACGGGGGTGGGGCTGGAGAGGAGGAGGAGGGAAGATGGTGGGGATGTGGCTGTATTTACGGGGGCCGGGCTGTGGAACTGGTGGCCGTCGGGCCTGGGGCTCAATTTTCTCCTTGTGGGAGAAGACAGGTCTGAAGTGGGCGGGCCTGGGCTGTTCCCCAGGGAAGGCCTAGCAAACCTGCTCCACGCCTGCTCTGGAACCCAGGGGGTGGGCCAGCCGAGGAAGACCCACGGGGAGAGCCGGCCTCCAGGCTCCGGTGGGAAGCTGCTGACACCTCAGGAATGAGCCCCACCCCGGGCACTTCGGGGCAGCGGGTGGGCCGGCCTCCCCGTGACAGCCCCCTCTCCACTCGCCATCCCCAGGACTCCCCTCTGAAGGCCGTGCAGATGCTCTGGGTGAACCTCATCATGGACACGTTCGCCTCGCTGGCGCTGGCCACCGAACCACCCACGGAGACCCTGCTTCTGAGGAAGCCATACGGCCGCAACAAGCCCCTCATCTCGCGGACCATGATGAAGAACATCCTGGGCCACGCCGTCTACCAGCTCACCCTCATCTTCACCCTGCTCTTTGTTGGTGAGTCCCCCACCCTGCCCACCGGGGACACCATGGCCCAGACCCAGCGCTCGGGACTCACAGCTGCCTGCCTGTTTGCTGGTGAGGTAGTGGAGGCCTAGGGAGGTGAAGTTAGTTGCTCAGGGTCACACAGCACATCTTGGGTAGAGACTGGCCCTGCCCCAGGTCTGGCTGACTCCAAAGCCAGGGACCTTTCCACTGATGACAGCTCCAGACACTGTGTACACAGTGCAAGGTGGTGCCTCACGCCAGCCCCACGGGAGCCTGAAGCTCTAGGGCGAGTGACCAGCCCCTTCTCTCATTGCTCCCACGCTTGGAAGGATACTCACCACGCCATCCTCAGAAAAGAGCCACATGCCTGCCTACCCGCCAGCTGTTTCCACAACACTTTTATTTAGGACCCTCTACCACCAACCCCCATGACAATGAGGGCACCGAGCACAGAGAGGGGAGGTGACTTGCCCGAGGGCATGCAGCCGGTCTGAGGTGGCACCCTCGCTGGTCCTAAGACCGGCCTGGCTTCCAGGGTGCTTCAGAGATGATCCGGGCACAGCCCACCCCTGGCACCTGGAGAGGCCCAGAGGCGGGCAGGAGCTGGCCCACAGCCGCACGGCAAGTTGGGGCCAGCTCGGGGTCCCCAGAGCCTCTCCGAGCTGGGTTTTCAATGCCAACGAGCCCTTGCCCTCAAAGTCCAGAGTACAGATGGGGATGGGGCACGATCCCATTCCTCAAAGAGCAGTTCCCTTCCATTGTGTTGGCAGGACGGTTGCAAAGATGATCGTGAAAAGCCTTGGAGGATGTTCGGGGAGTGCAGAACTAGGAGAGACTCGGAGAAAGCTGTCAGGCTGGGGAGAGAGGGGGGCGTGGGGGGCTCCTGCTTTACTCGCTGGCCTCCCCACTTGAGCGCCTGCTCTGGGCGGTCCTGGACTCAGCTAGATCCTCACACTCAGAAAACCCCACAAGCCCTCCCAGCACCAGCTCATGCAGCTTTGCAAAAGGACGCAGGACGGCATCAGGCATGCCGTGGGGGGGTGTCCACACAGCAGCCCGGGGCTGTGTCCCCCACACACCGCCACGTGGCAGCTCCTGTGACAGAGAATTAGGCCACCTGGGTGAGTCCAGAGCCAGCCTGGCCTGGAAGCTCCAGCCTCCATGCAGGAACTGGTCTCTCCTGTGACAGCCCCTCGCGCTTCCAGAGGTCTCAGCAAAGACGTGCTCAGTTACAAGCAGCAAGTCTTTCGGGGGGGACCCAAAGCCATGGTCTCCTGCCAGGTATTCCGAGGCCGCTCTATGTCCTCCCAGTCCGGATGAGTTTGCCAACCAGGAGTTGCTTTCTATAAGCCCTGTCGCCTTGTAGCACAGCTGGCCTCCCACCTTTATCAGATTTCTGCAGAAAAAGTGGAAGGAAGTCCTCCCCTAGAGGAGAAAGGGTTTCGTTACCCCTTCGCTTACACCCCGCAGCTCAGGCCCACCTGCCGCCCAGTGTCCAGAGAGCACCTCCCGCATCTGGGTGAGCCACCCGGCTGCTCAGAAGACACCCCCACGCAGGGCCGGGCGTCCCCCCAGCCCCGTCCCTCAGCCCGGCCCCGCCCTCTCGGCTCGGCAGGCGAGAAGATGTTCCAGATCGACAGCGGGAGAAACGCACCCCTGCACTCGCCGCCCTCCGAGCACTACACCATCATCTTCAACACCTTCGTCATGATGCAGCTCTTCAACGAGATCAACGCCCGCAAGATCCACGGCGAGCGCAACGTCTTCGACGGCATCTTCCGGAACCCCATCTTCTGCACCATTGTGCTGGGCACCTTCACCATCCAGGTACCAGGCCCCCTCCCTGACCTGGCCGGGGTGGCCAGAGAGCAGCGGGCAGCCGGGGCCCCTCAGCAGCGCCCTGAGAGCCCTGACCTCCGAGCTGGCCCCTGATGGCCTGTCCCTCTGTCTCTCTCTCTCTGCTCCCTGTGACTTCCAGATAGTGATCGTGCAGTTTGGGGGGAAACCGTTCAGCTGCTCTCCGCTGCAGCTGGACCAGTGGCTGTGGTGCATATTCATCGGGTTAGGAGAGCTTGTCTGGGGCCAGGTGAGTGCTGGGGGAGCTGCAGGAGGGGCCTGTCAGCAGGGGAAGGGAAAGAGGACTGGACGGGGAATCCAGGAGCCCCAGGAATGGGTGGGTCATGGCTCCTCCATGGATTAGCTGTCTGGCCCCGGGCAAGGGCTTTCCCGTCTCCGGGGACCGGAGCAATGGGGGGTTGGCCCAGGTCTCGAATGCTGGTCATTTGGGTATCGCCACTATGATTTTTGCTTCTGTCTATACACCCCGCTGATCCTGTTATTTACTTGATACTTTCTTTTAGTCACATCCGTTTTTCTAACTGAAATTTATTTCAAAAGGTAACTTATATTACAGATAGGATTGGAAAACCAGTATTACTTGTCATAAACAGAAGCTACCAAAAAAAAATGTAACAAGAGCGATGTTATTAAACTCTAACTAGATGCCACGGCCAGCCAAGGCTCAGAGCTCGAAGCCGGCTTGTTGTAGAGAGCATTAGTAGGTGCTGTGACACCAAGCAGAGGCTCCTTCAGAGAGCTCGGAGGGAACGTGAGAGGGGCAAACCCTGCTGCATCACAGTGCTGTGTCTGCAGCCATCTGTGGCCCTCCCCAGCTTCGGGGAAACCTGGGCTGGATCCTCTCTAGGGGACCTTCTAGCCATGACCCCAGAACGTTCTCCAACCAGGCGCATGCACACACACACGCACACGCACCATCATGGAACTCACAGCTTGCAGCTCAAAGACACCTGACCAGGACATGGTACCCGGAGCCGGATCCAGGCAGTGGGGGCCCCAACAGGCCTAAGACGCTGGTCTTGCCTTCAAGCTGTTCCCAGGCTAGAGTGGGAAATGCCAGTGAGAGAAATTAACTAGAAGGTAAAGAATAAAATTTAGTTTCACTCAGAACAGTCTTCTTGAAACTTTGGAGCGTCTTTGGAGAGTCGATAAACTAGATTTGACTTAACAACGCCATTCTCTGGGCACCCTCAGGGCCTGGGCATCTTTGTTCCACTGGACAATCCCTCAGGGAGCCCTCGGCATCTGGATGAGCAGGCTCCTAACACCTAAGGAAGATGCCAGTTGGCAAGACCCACCTTAAACCCCCAGGGAACCCCTGAGAGTGTGCAGGTCGGCCCCTGTCAGTCCCTAGAGGAGATGTCAGGGGCCTCTGACCCCTGCCGCCTCAGCTTCCCCACAGGGCCTGCCGCTCAGGCCTCAGCCCCACGGGCAAGCCCTTTGGAGGAAGAGTAAGAACAAAGGCATATCCCCCTCCCATATTGCCTTCCTTTCCGGGAGGCAGCCGTTCCAAGAGTCCCAGGATTGACTGCACCCAAGGCACGCAAGCTCTGAGCCCCTGTTGCCCAGGGCAGGGCACCCCAGGACCCAGTGGCCTCAGGAAGAATAAGCCAGAGACCTGAGGGCCGGTGACTTAGACACACCATCTCCAACTCCGAGAACTGTTCCCAGCTTTCCAGATGGGAAAGCCGGAGCTCGGAGAGGTTAAATGACTTGCCCAAAGTCACAGGGTTTGTCAGGTCTGGGGTATCCAAAGTCACACGTGCCCAACTCCCCGGATTTCCCACGATTGCCCCCTGCCTCTGGATGAGTGAGTGAATTAAGAAGCAAATTAAAAAGAAATCTAAAGATTGAGTTGAGGAAGGGGTGAGATGAGTTAAGGAGTGGGTCGAACGTGACTAGGTCAGTGGGTAAGAAGAGCGGGAGGGAGGGAGGGAGGGAGGGAGGCCGACCCCCTCCGCTGACAGCTGGGCCCCTTGCAGGTCATTGCCACCATCCCAACCAGCAGGCTCAAGTTCCTCAAGGAGGCGGGCAGGCTCACGCAGAAGGAGGAGATCCCGGAGGAGGAGCTGAATGAGGACGTGGAGGAGATAGACCACGCCGAGCGAGAGCTGCGGCGGGGCCAGATCTTGTGGTTCCGAGGCCTGAACCGAATCCAGACCCAGGTACAGGCGGCTCCTGGAGCTGGGCCCGTGCCTGGCGGGGTGGGTGGTGATGGGGATGAGGGGCTGAGGGGAGGTCCAGACCCGCTCTCCCCATCTCACCAGCCTTCTGTGCACCCGTGTTCCCCCCACACATGCTCTGCGTGGCTGCTGAAGAGCGGCCTCCTCAGGAAGGTCCTACCTCCCTGTCCACCTGGCCGGGGTCGGACTGGGGTCACACCCACGGTGCGCTTTGGGGCGGGGGGCAGGGGGTGCCCCTAAGGTGGGGGAGGGGTGACCCTGAGGGCTGAGGTGAGTGAGGGCCTCCTGTCAGGGTTGCTGGGGGGCCGCCAGGAGGGTCAGGCGAAGCTGGAGACTGATCCACGTGAGGCCGGGCTGGCAGCTTCAGGCCGGGGTGGGCCCCAGACTCTCCCGGCCACGTGGTCAGCCCTGCGGTGCGGGCTTGTGCACACGCACGTACATCTTCCTCCACGGGGGGCTTCAGACACTCTCCTAGCCCCCGCCGGGGCATTGAGTCAGTTCTGGGGACCAAAGCTTGGTTTTCCACACACACACCACACGCACGCACACGCACCCCAAGGACGCACATGTAGAGCACACGTGCGGGATGTGTGTCCGGCCAGAAGCAGGTCTCTGCCTCAGAACGGGACTGCGTGGCCACCACGTGACACACGCCAGGAACATGCAGCCCCCGTGTTCCCACACGGCCCTTCTCCCTGAGTCAGGGTGGCGGCTCTCGGGGTGCTTTCACAGCCCTGTAGGATGAGGAACAGACAGACCAGGAAACCGAGAGAGGCTCAGTCTCCTGCCCAGCCGGCCTGGGACAGCTGTGCTGGGACGGTCATGGCCAGCCTGCCCCCATCACGCTCTGGGAAGCGCGTCAGGGCCCCCCACCTTGGGCCTGCGGTCCTGCAGTCCAACGTGGCCTACCGCTGCACTTCCACCGAGCGCAACAAAAACAGGTCGCCTGGGCTGCCTCACCCCCTACAGGCACTGTCCCAAACATCATCTCATTGGCCTTCCCAGCCCCCTGAGAGGTCGGTGTGCCCCGCACCTAGTTTTAGGGGTAACCGAGGTTCAGGAGACAGCCCTTTCTGGGCGCTGGGTCGGGGGAGCAGGTTGCAGACCCAGAGCCTCCCGACAGACAGCGGTCTGGGCTCCGGGACTAGCCCTCCGGGTAGCCCCCATCCCCCACTTCCCAGGAGGGCCTGGCAGCTCTCAGCACACGCACAGCCCCGGTGCTGTCACCAGCCTGGCCACAAAGCCTTTGAGGAGGACACCGGGACTGTAGTTTCTTGAGTGAGCACGGGTCCTATCTAGCCTGACTCTTACGGACCACTAAGTGGGCCAGTGCTTTGCCCCTCACAGCTAACCCTGCCAGGTAGGTGGCACTGCCCCTTCTGAAGGACAAGAAACTGCCGCCGGGCAGTGACTTGCCCAAGGTCGTCTAGCTCGTAAGTGATAGAGCTGGGGTCTGGGCCAGGGTCCGTCCACCCCAGAGCTCCCAGCACACCACTCTGGCTCCACGCCTGGTCCCAAGGGCTGAGCACGCCCTCTGCCCCCAAACACCACGTTTAACGCCCCACCCGCGGCCCCCAGCCCAGCCCATTGGTCCCTGAGTCACTAGAGCAGGACCAAGGCCGGGCCCCTGTGGCTCCCCCCTCAACCGGGCCCTGGGGACCCCAGGTGCCCGAGCTGAGCAGACGTCTCTCAGAGCCTTGGAGCGTGCCTGGTATTGTCGTTTTGGTTTAAGTGGCGTGCTGTCTTGCCGTGGCTGCGGCTGTCCTCGTGGCCTGGCGCCTGTCAGTCGTGTAGCTGTCGTGTCCATTCTTTTCGCAACTTGTCTCGTTCTCTCCTCCGTTGCAGATTGAAGTAGTCAATACTTTCAAGAGCGGGGCCTCCTTTCAGGGAGCCCTGCGGAGACAATCCTCCGTCACCAGCCAGAGCCAGGACGTAGCCAATGTCTCTAGCCCTAGTCGCGTGTCGTTGTCCAATGCTCTTTCCTCTCCGACCAGCCTTCCTCCTGCTGCAGCTGGGCGTGAGTGTGAATCCGTACCGCCTCGGGTGCCACCGCCGCCAGCGCCGGGCGGGCAGGAGGGCAGGGGCCGGGGCGCCAGGGACTCGGGGGGCAGGAGGTCGTGCTTAGGCCCACGGGGCTGAGGGGCCCCGGCCATTGAGGAGGGTCCCAGGCGGTCAGCAGACCACAGCCAGGCACGGGGTGGCAGTCCCTTAGCGGGCCAGGGTCGGCTGGGGTCAGGGTCAGGGGTTATGACCAGGCAGTCATGGGGTCGTGAGGGTCACAAGTTGTCAAAAAGTCTGGGTCAGTCAGAGGATCCCCGTCGGTCAGGGAGGTTTCAGTGATCGAATGTCACAGCCCCCCACAGGGTCACGGTGGCCAGGGGCGAGCAGTCGGCTGGGGGGCCGTGGAGCATCCCAATCAGCGCAGGGTCATACCCGGTCAGGAAAAGCCGGGCTCGCGAGGGCCAGGGTCGGGGTTGGCCAGGAGAGCACAGTCTTGCGGTCGAAGTCAGGCCAAGGGTTACTGTGGGTCAAGGGAGGAAAGGCTCTCAGGGCCCACAGTCAGCCACAGTGAGGTCCAACCCAGAGGGGTCACCGTAGATCAGAGGTCACAGTCGGTCAGGGGACCCAGGCCCCCAAGGAGATCACAGCCTGGGGGCCCTGTACCCAGTAGTTCAGCCCCTTCTGCCCTCTCTCCTTGTACACATGATAGCACCAGCTACCTTACACACACTTCTCCCTGCAGCGGGGCTTGGAGCACAGCGAAGGCCTGAGCCCTTCCTGGAAGGGACAAGGCTCCTGACCCATTCCACTTGACCTCAGGTAGAGAGCAGCGGGGGTCTCATCCTGGCCGGCTGCCAGCAGGCCCGAGGGACCCAGTCTAACCTGTGGCTTCCTCCTTCCTCATTGGAGGGACAACTGGGGCTCTGACCCCCTCCATCGCCTCCCTCCCTCGAGCTCATCTCCTCACACCACGGCTTCTGACCCAGGTTTCTCAACTCTGGTCTTGTCTAGATCTTTACGAACCCCCCAGGGCTCCAGGCCCCAGAGGGCACAAGGAGTTTCTATTTACCACCTGCCTCCCTTCCCTGTCTCCAGTCAGCCCCTCCTAAACCACAAGGGAGCTGCAGTCTGGTCCTCTCAAGTTGTCTGTTCACTCAGCCGGCCCTCGGGCTTCTTTGATGAGACTCCAGGCCTCATCTCTTGATACTTTATAAGGTGCCTCTAGCCCCCTCCCAAGCACAGAACACCCCAAACACACGTCTCTGCCACCGGGCAGGAGAGGACCACGTGCTGGGTGAGAATGATGCCATCTGAGCCCTTGGACAAGAGGCACAAGCCGCACGGCGCTGTCGGTGGCGCGTGCTCGCGTCCCACGACCTTTCCGTGGGTGCAGTCCCACCAAGTACACAAAATGACAGGGAGGTTTTTGCAGAAACGAGGGGAAGCCCCTGTACTTGTTCATCAGCACAAAAGCACAGCGACGGGGAGGCCAGACGAGCCGAGGTGAAGTGAGGCCACGCTTGAGCAGATGGCATCTGAGCCACGTCCCCATGAGGCATTGTCACCGGCAAGTCACTGCCAGGCTTTCTCAGAGCAGGAGACACTTTGTTCCCACTCTCTCCCGCTCCATACAGAGAGCCCTCGTCTCGGTGGGAGGCCCGCGCCCGGCCGCCCTACTCCCGCGTCAGCCGAGTTCCAGCCTTGCTCGGTGCTGCCTCCTGTCCTGAAGTGCAGAGACCAAAAGTGCTCAGGGCTGGAGAGCCACCTGGGGAAAGGATCTCTTCCTCTCGGGGTTTCCACTGCCCTCCGGCCGGTCTGACTGCCGGAAGGAAGGTGGCCTGCGGGTCCAGGCCCAGTTCTTCGTCCTCCCCGCCTCGGCCTCTTTCTTGAAGCGTGGTGCCTGACCCTGGCCAACACGGAGCTCACGGCACTCCTGGGCACCTGCAGCCTCTCCCTTGCTTAGGCCCCGCATCTTAGCTCTTCCAGTCTCGAAGAAAGAGCGCGGTCATCGTGAGCCTTTTCTTCGGTCCTTTATAAAACCATTCAGTAAGGCCAGTCCTGTGACGATTGGGTCGCAACACTTCTCCTTCAGAGAAGTGCCCGTGTCTGCCTGCCCTGTGCTTCCTATCTCTAAGCCAATCTCCTGCTAGCCCAGATGAATCCCTTTATCCCATGGTGACCCAACTTCGGAACAGCCTTTGAGAAGGATGCTATAGGCCTTGCCCATGACCCATCATTTTCTCAGAGGACCCAAAGGCGCTGATCAAGCATGACTCCCTCACCCAAGGGCCGTCTTGCCTCTCCCTCAGGCATCACGCCTCCTTAGGAATCTTGCATTCCTGCCTGCAATTGTAGAATCCAGCCTGTAATTCTGGGTCCCTTCTGGGACCCTTTCTCGGGCATGTGGTCTCAAAAAAAGCCCGACCATCCCCTTGCTCAAGGGTACTGGTTCCAAAATTGATCACAACCTCTGTGGTTTCAACAGACACATTTTGGTCAGCACAGTCACGATGTGAAATATCCCCTAGTTCCTCCTTTGCTTGAATAGTTTCTGTAGCAATGCCACCTCCTCTGGTCTCCAAGGACTCTGAGAGCCCTCTAGATACCAGGCGGGGTCCCTACAGAAGCCAAAAGGCTTTCTTCCCACAGGGTGTGAAGCAGGGGGCCAAGAAGTAAGAGAAGGGGTCCCCGATTGGGTGGGTGGAGAAGTGGGCTCCCCCCACCCCCTGCCTCCTGTGAGCAGGATCTTCTTCCCAGGATTCTCCAGTAGAGCAGGGTACCTGTTGAGTTGAAAACACCTGGGCTCTCTGTGCCCTGGAAAGAGTCAAACCACTGTCCTTTGGGCTATCAGAAGTGACCACCAAGTCCTGGGGCAGAGTGGCGTGTGCATGGCTTCTGACTCATGACTTGGGGTGAGGAACCCCCCAGCACATCACACATCCCTCCCTCAGCACCACTGTGAGGCGGAGGGCCCCAGGCCGACAGATGCCATGCGGTGACAGGACATTCTGTGTGGTCAGACTGCCATTGGAATGATCGGGAGGAAACTCTGGTCCACTGCCTTGCTTTCCTCTTCTGACTTACTCAAAAGCGAGTTTCTTTTTTGCTCCCAGAAACGTAATGGCACACCCTTAATGCCTTATATTTGAGCCTCACCCAAAATTTTCCAAAGCAGTTCAGCACATCCTTCACTCCACATACACCTCACAACTGAAAGGTGAAGAGGGAGGAGCTGCCAGTACCTCCATTTAACTGAGCGAGACACTGAGACTCAGGGAAGTGAAATGACTTGGCCAAGATCACACAGTATGTAAGTGACGAGAGATCTGACTCTGAAGTCCCTCATTTTTCTCACCACCCACACCACTTCCCAGATAAGCCCACAGACCTAGAGCCCACAGAGGTTGAATTTTCCACTGTGGAACCAGTACCCACTCCCACAGCCTCATCCAGTGGAAAGGAGCCAATCCTCTGGGGTCTAGAAGGCCAGGGAAGCTCTTTCTCTGCTTGAGTTTCCACCAGCCTGGCAGGGACTGGGAAGAGAGGCCTCTTCCCATCGCTGATCAGGAACAGAATTAGCATTTAGCTCTTAGATCCAAGGCCAAGCTACAGAGCTCCTCTCTCTCTTATTCCCACAAATCCCTAACCCATCTCAAGCTACCTCTGCATTTAGCAAGTTCATAGCACGCTCCATGTTCAGGAGTGAAGGTCCTGTTCCTTCAAACCAACCAGGCCCAGAGCCTCCGACTCGTAAGCCCAGACCAGCCACCTTCTGGACGCCGTACCCTGCTAGATAGGGCATCCCCCATCCCACTCCCCCTTCAGATTCCCAGTTCTGAGGATTGCTAGGGCAAGAAGTTTGCATCTCTTAGGGGGAGAAGTGAAGAAGAAGGGAAGGAAAGGAAGCTGGACCTCTCATTAGCATTCTGGTAACTAACTTAGTGCAACCTTGGGTTGGTGAGAAAATGGCTTGCTTCTTGGGGGGAGCCCAGACCTCTCTGCTGTCTGAATATTCCATGTGTTTGTTTCCCTAGAGGGCTAGAGAACCCTGGACACAGAGTTCAGCAAGAGAGAGTGAAATTAAAAGAGGTTGTGAGTCTTTAACCTTGAGCCTGAAATGAATGTGAATCAATCCCAGACTCTTGGCTTCCTTGAAGCCGGGTAAACATTCGAGTATGTCGAACCCGCCCCAGACCGGGGCCCATGCATTTCCTCAGAGCCACCGACAACGGGCATGGGGCTCCCCACCCGCTTTGTGCTGATGAAACCAAAACGTCTGAAAGCCCACAGACCGAGGCCCTTCCTCTCTTCCCCCTCACCCCACGCCCCAGTGCAGCTCATGCCAGCAAGGCCCATCACCAGGGCAGGCAGGGAGGGGAGATGGAAGAGCTTTTTTTTCTTCCCATACTTTTTTCCATTTCAGCCGCGAGAGATCCGAAGTGGAGACTTGAGATGGCCGTGGCGGGGTGTCCCGAAAAGTCTTGTCCCCACAGTCTTGTCCAGAGCAGTTCATTCTTTCTGTTGTCTCCATTCCAGGGGGAGGGCGAGGGGCCTACATCTCATTGTGTGTCATCCCCTCTGCGTTGTCAGTCACACGACAGGGTCCTGCCACCATCCCTCCTCCTCCACCAGGCGCTCCCGGCTGGCATCTTACTGCAATTCAGCCAGGCTCTGGGCTGAGCAGCTACAATGATCATTATTATTCCCATTTTACAGTTAAGAAGACTGAGGCCTGCAACATCTTTTTTGTTGTTGTTTTCACTTAATCGAGGGAGTAATGGCCCAGTTATCAGGAGATCAGAATATTGAATAATCTCTACAGAGCCACAAATAGGGAATCCAGGGAGAAAGAAACCTCAGAGCAGCCAAATGGCCATCACGGAGGACCAGCACTAATGCATGGCGTCCGGCTGGCTCTCGCTCGGCACCTGATGCCTCTTGCTGAAAGCAGGATCCCACCAGGCAGGTTTCCCTGTAGTCCCCTGCCCGTAGCACATAAGAAGGAGAAGGGACAGAGATGCTTTTGAGAAGACAAGGGAAAGTCAGAACTAGTAGGTGACGGCTGACAGCAAAGGAGAAAAACTTAAAAAAAAAAAAAAAAAATCAAAACTGTGGGGTCTTACACAAGACCAAGAAGGCTTATTGACAAACTTAAATTCTTCTCTGTGTTCTCTAAATTAAAAGGCAGAGGAGCTTATGATGTGCTTTAGGAAGACTCCTGTCTGCAATAGTCAAGCAAACCCTGAGCTGTGACACTTAAAACCATGAGCCACAGTCACTGTGAAGAGTCACTCCCACGGACAGGGCTTTCTCCCCTGAGCCCCAGCAACGGGCTACCTCTGGGTTTAGCGCCGCAAATCCCGGGACCACAAGGGCCTCCCCACAGCTGCCCTGTCCAGTCCTCTGTCCCCCCACAGGCCTGTGATATGGGGGGAGGGAAGGCCAAGACGGCCGCCTCGGCTGAGGCT
>NW_021147052.1:0-25000 GCF_002837175.3 Physeter macrocephalus
TCAAAATGGATCACTAACCTAAACGTAAGATGTAAAGCCGTAAAGTTCCCGGGAAAAAAACACATAATAAAATCTACATCACCTTGTGTTTGGCAATGAGTGTTTAGATATGGCACCAAAAGCACAATCCGTAAAAGAACAAAATGAACACATTGTCCCGTATCAAAGTTAAAAGCATTTACTTTATGAAAGACAATGTTAAGAGAACGAAAAGACAAGCAACGGACTTGGAGAAAATATTTGAAGTCATATATCTGATAAAAAGGACTGGTATCCAGAATGTATAAAGAACTCTTAAAACTCAACAATAAGAAAACAAACAAACCAAATAAAAATGGGCAAAAATCTAAACAGACACAACTTCACCAAAGAAGATATCTGGATGGCAAATAAACATGAAAAAAAATGTTCAGCATCGTGTGTCATTAAGGAAACGCAAATTAAAACCTAAAGAGATATCACGACATGCCTCTCAGAATGGCTAAAATCTAAAAACCTGACGCAAATTCCCATTCCCTGCTGGTGCCGCAAAATGACACAGCCACCTTTGAAGACAGCTTGGCGGTACCTTATACAGTTAAACGTGCACTCATTACACAACCCAGCAGCTCTCCTCCTAGGATTCATGTCATTGCCGTGAGGGTCTGTCACTTACATGCCAGGGCCACGAGGTGGGAGTCCCACTGGCAGGTGGTTGGGCGCAGAGAGCCGGCGTTTGAGTTTCCTGAGCCCCCAGCCCACCCGCGTGGACTTTGCACACCTCACCCCTGCAGCGCAGTCCTGGTTCTCTTCGTAGAGTCCTGTTATCTGTACAGTTTCTCCCGAATTTATAACTTGTAATCAGCTCAGCCTATTTCTCCTGACTCATCTTGTAACTTCCCGCCCCAGACGCCTCTCTGGCGATTGTTATCAGTGCCACACACGGGTTTCAAAGTTTTCTTGACACTGGGCTTCTCAGAACCTTGCTGCTCTGGACAGCACGTGACCGGCCGGCAGGGAGATGAGGATAAAGCATGCAATTTGTTCAGACTTATCGGACCACAAACGGGTTTTTTCCCACCGAGCCTTTCACGGGATTTGAAGGTGGTAGTTGAGGGTGCGGGATCCTCACCCAGCCCCCCGGCAGTCCTCCAGATGGGACTTGGTATCAGTCCCATTTTGCAGGTAAGAAAGTCGAGACCTGGAGAAGTTAAGAGACTTTTTGTTTGTTCAAGGCCACAAGCGCGTAAACGGGCCGGATCCTGACCCACGTGGCCAGGCTCCACACAGCCCACCCGGGGCCTAGCCCACCTGCCCTTTGGGGTCCCGCCCCAGCCTGCAGGGAGCTTTCGGCCACCCAGGCCCTCTCCCACCTCCAGCTGCCCAGTCACCCCATTGCCGATTCTCTCAGACCCACCGCTGTACGAGGCTCATAGGTGCACCCTCCCGTCCAAGATGCCAGCACCGCGGAGCCTGGAGCTTGGCCCTCTGCCCGGCGGGAGCTACAACTACCAAGACTTGTCTGGGAGTCCTGAGGGTCCGGATGCTCCAGGAAGCTGACCTGATGTCAAACTTGGTGGAGGCCTTTTTGGGAAAATGAGTCAGAGCCGTGTCCTCCAGAAGGGCCAGTGGTCCCACGCCTGGCAGCATCCCTGGGGCTCCAGTCCCCCTGGATCTGGAGAAAGGCCGAGGGCCGTGGGCAGGCTCGGAGTGGGGGGCCGGCTTCCAGGCTGCAGCCGGGTTTGCGCTTATCACGTCTGTGGGCACCCTGGCCCTCTGTGTTTGCTCTAAGAACTCAGGAAAGCACAAGAGCTTTTCCTGTGCTCCTGGCAGCCTCTTGTGTCCTGGTAAGTTGGGCCACCCAAGGCCATGGCCTTATCTGGGACCCGGCACTCTTCCTGGCCCTCGAGCTCCCGGGGA
Source organism: Physeter macrocephalus (assembly GCF_002837175.3). NCBI lineage: Eukaryota > Metazoa > Chordata > Mammalia > Artiodactyla > Physeteridae > Physeter > Physeter macrocephalus. The sequence continues at coordinate 1,900 of NW_021147052.1, forward strand.
GCCCCTTTGCCCAAACCCGCAAGAACCCTCAACAGCTCCCCTCTCAGAGGCCTCACTTCGCTCCGGGTAAAAAAGACCGCCATCACATTTATACTGGAAGCACACCATCCTGTAGGGGAGCCGAGAGAGGGAGTGGGAACTGAGTTCACGACGGAGATGGAATTCTCCAGACAGAGAAAAGGTGGAAGTGAGTAAGTAGTAATCAGTTTCCTTAACTGTAGAACGGGGCTAAGGTGGTCCTTATCTGGGAGGGTAAATCGTGAAGACAGACGAGGCCATAAATACACAGCTCTTGGAAGAAAACAGGGCACAGAGTTACCCTACACTCGATCGTCATGGTAACTGCGACTGCTTTAATAATGACCACTTTAACGATAGCAACATGATAATCACAACAGGCTGCTGGATCCTCTCCCGCTTCAGCCCGCCCCTGCTCTGGGAGGACGAAAGTTGCTGGCCCAGCTGCCCCCGCCCCGGCTCTCAGACTCTTGCGCAATTTTGCCGTGTGAGGGGAGGAGGAGTTCAGGAGAACTGCAGATCCCCCCACGCGGACATCTGTCCGCATCCCACGGGAGGCAAGGAGGGCGTCTGGTGAACCCAGTCAACTTCCCCGGACTCGGCTTCTGCCCTTGGCGCTGCCTGGCCTCCGGCAGGGGCTCCGATGGCCCCGGACTCAGTTGCCTCCATCGAGATGAGGATTGTTTGTGAGGATTAAGAGTTTGGATCAAGAGCACTGAGCCCGTGAAGTGGGCTGATAACCTCTAAAAATCTAGGTCCAACCCCCGGAATCTGCGGATGGGACCTTTTTTGGAAAATGGTCTTTGAGGGGGTGATTAAGTTAAGGATCTCGAGGTGAGATCGTCCTGGAATATCTGCGTGGAGCCTAGATCTAATGACAGGTGTCTTCATAAGAGAAGAGCAGAGAGAGTTTTATGACAGGCACACAGGCGGAGGCCACGTGAGGACAGAGGCAGAGACTAGGGCCCTGTGGCCACAAGCCAAGGGACACCCAGAGCCCCCAAGAGCTGCAAGACACAGGAAGGACCCTTCCCTAGAGCCTCCGAAGGAGCCAACCCCTTGATTTCCCCCACCTCTTCCTTCCAGAACTGGGAGAACACATCTGTGGTGTCATAAGCACCCCCGGCCTGGGCCCCCCAGTTTCGTTACAGCAGCTCGGGCCGCTCCCGGCACGTGGCTCACACTCGGTAAGGGGCAGCCGTCCTTCCATCGGCAGGTGTATCTCCGGTGCCCGCGTGCCCCCACCCCCAGCCTGGCACCCGGGACGCAGCAGCGAGCAAGATCAGCATCACCGTTAGTAACTCCGTACCGTGGGCTCTTCTTAGCCATCTTCGCGAACACCCTCGCGGCCGAGTCCAAAACACAGCAACCTTACCCGCACGCCAGCACGGTGGAACCCAAAGCCCAAACCTCCCCGTTCCCTCCATCCAGTTGCCTCAATCCTCGGGGCTCTGCACACTTTGCAGGCTCCTCCAGCCTGGAATTTGAGATGGGCTTTCAGCTCCCAACGCAAGGGCCCAGGAAGCACGAGACCCGGTTACACGCGGCCACGTAGTCAGAGGATGCGTCAGATCTTGGGTAGGCTGGGGTCCCCCAGGTCCACGGAGAATTCTGGAGTTTCCCACGTCCCAGTTAGGGTTCAAGCTGCCCCTTTGGACTGGAGAGCTCAGGAAACCAGAGACCTCCGAGATCACAAGACCTTGAGATCCTTGTCAGCAAGGAGGAAACCACAGAGGTGCCTGGGCTCCTGTCACCCATCCCACTAAAGGCCTGCAGCGCTCACACCCCCAGAAGCCAACTAGATCCAGGCTGCTGGGCCGGTGACACTGCCTCCCGGGCCTCAGTTTCCTCACCTGTAAAATGGGCTTATTAGGAGCGCTTCACCCGCAAAGCACCTGCACGTTGGATATTATTATATCATCTGCATTAAATTGTGGAGGTAGACATCAAAGTCTGTTCAAGTCAAAGACACCCTGATTCTAAGAGAAGCATCCACTGGCTTTTTCCTCCCAGAGAAAAACCAAATCAGTCCTCCTGGATGTGAGTCCTGAGATCCCGGGGAAGTGACTTGAGCGGGGGCTGGCCCAGGAGTGACTGAGTCCTCCCGCGGCTGCCCTCCACCAAGCCCGGCGGTGACTTAATCCATCCCACATGGAGCCCTGGTAGGCGCTGACCTTTGCCCATTAACCCCGAGCCCCGGCTGCCCTGGCGGAGAACTACCGTCTGTCCCCGATAACCTCCCCAACATAATTCAACCGGCCTCGCACAGGCTGCAGACAGAGATGGGCCGATAACGCCGCCCCTTCTGGGGTCAGGGTAGCGGGGCACGGCTGCCAGCCCTCTCTGCCTGTGAAAAAAAAAAAAAAAAAAAAAAAAAAAAAGCCCATGTCGCGGGGCCCCTCGGAACAGATCCTGCCACACTTTCAAACACCTTTTCTCTGGAAACCTGGAGGAAACAACAGAAGGCGTGCGGGACTGGGAGGAGATGCCATCTTTGCAGCCACCGGCCAAGCCTGCCCCAGAGAAGTTTCTCGCGCACTCCTGAGCCCTGTGATTTGGCCAGGGAGGCACACCACGGTGCTGGCCTTGCTTGGTTTTTTCAAATATAAGTTGTAAAAATGGACCCAGGGGAGTAAGGGAGAGGCCCAGGGACTGAGGCCACAGCCATCTTCCCCAGGGAGCGGTGCAGGGCCCTGAAGCTCTCGGCATGCAGACGGGTGGTCGCCGCATCGCAGGAGCTCCAGGAACTCAGCTGGCAGGTGGCCTCCTAGGTGGGGAGCAGATCCCACCCTGGGGGCTCTGGAGCCACCAGGCCTGGGTCCAAGCCCAGCTCCCCACCCCCACCTGAGCAACCTTGGGGAAGTCACATGGCCTCTCTCAGCCTCAGTTTTCTCATCTGTAAAATGGGGCTAATGGGTGGGGGTTGGCGATTGGCACTCCTAGAAGCTCCTAGCGCAGAAGCTAGTGGGGTAATGGTTCAATTAATAGCATCTCCCGCTCCTCCCGGCCTAACTTGAGTCACCCCGAAGGCAGGAGAGGCAGGACATGACACCGCAAGTCCGGCCAGCCCCCTCAGGCCTGGATCCCTGCAGGCGACACTGCAGAAACAAGGCCTCCCCCCAGCCCTGCCTGACTCTCCCATCTGGGCCCCGCTTCTCACCTGTGAATGCGGGGTCACGGCACATGTCCTCTGAGCCTCCTCCACCGTGAGCCCCGACCCCATATGGCCTTTCTGGGGAAACCCAGATCCAGGGAGAAAAGAGCACGTCCACCGGGCGTGATTCAAAGCCCCAAAGCGTCGGTGGATGTGGAGGGGGGGGCGCCATCTCAGGGTGAGGGCCGTGCCCGCCTCTGGGAGTCCCGGTGTCCTCACCACTACCCCAGGCTGGCCACCGGGACTGGTGCCAACACAGCGAGGCATCACCCGAGACAGTGCACGCTGCCCTTTCCCGCGGGTGGAGGCCGCTCACCCCACGGCCGGGCCCTCAAGAAGCAGAGTCAGGTCTTGGACACCTGGACGTGGGAAGCAGGTAGAATAGACCTGAAAATGTGGACGTGGCTTTGGAACTGGCTAGTGGGTAGAGGCTGGAAGAACTCTGAGGAGCTTGATGGGAAAAGCAAGATGGCCTTGAACCGACTGTTGACGTTAATGTGGACACTGGGGGCGGCCGACGAGGACTCAGGAGGGAGGCGGGGTACGGGGGAGGCAGCCTGTCTCGCCTGAGAGGAGACCTGCACCCATGAGCAGGCTGGCTGTGCCTTTGGAGCCCAAGCCTGCCCTGCATCTCGTCCCTCTGGGCCTGAAAAAGCACTGGATGAAAGAAGGAAGGAGGAATGAGGTTGCAGGAGTCCAAACGCGTGAAAAACCACACCCAGGGCGGTCTTGGCCGCGGAACCGCAGCGACAGGAGCTTCCGGAGGACGCCGTGTTGGGCTCGTCTGGTTCCAGAGTGGAGGGAAGGGGGCCACTTTCTGTGTAGCCACTTTGCCAGTCTGGACTGAGCAGTTTAGAGACTTGCTACTCAGAATGGGGTCCCCGGACCAGCAGCTGCAGAATCCCCGGGAACCTCGCGAGAAGTGCAGAGTCTCGGGCCCCACCCCAGACCCTCCGAATCAGAGACTCAGAGAGGGGGCCTGCGACCTGCGCGCTGACAGCGCTCCTCCGGGCGCGGGTGCCGTAAACCGCTGAGAAGCTGGGCTATAGCGATCGGAACCCCGGGGAGGTGGAGGGGGCCTCGTCCCAGACCTGCTATTGTCGTTGTAACGTGTGGGGTTTTCTGTTTCTATGTACGTCTTGAACTTGTTTAGCAAGAGCAAAATATATTCGTACTTAAGCGTATGTATGTGTGAATACATACATAACATATAAACATATATAGGAATATATATATTTACAAATCCGGTCTTCATAAGATTTCTTGATAGAACGATTCTCTTTTTTAGGAATTTAACTCGTGAGTGGTCTTTTCAAAAAAGCTGAGCAGCAATGTTATTGTGCAGCCGCTCCATGTTCATTTAGCTTTGATTTTTAGAACGCTTTTTTGAGGTATAAAGTACGTACAGAAAAGTTCGTTAACCACGAGTGCATGGATGGCTGAATCCTCGTGAAGTGAGCCCAGCGTGTACCCAGCCCCCAGACCAGGAGACAGAAGGTGACCCGTCGACCCCCAAACCCCCCTGGCGGCCCCTCCCAGTCACCGCTGCCCACTGGGACCCGTGATCCTGACTTTCACAGCCTCGTTTTGGCCTCCCACCGTTTCTCATTCAAACAAGAAAAGCATAAGGAAGTACGTCAACGTTCTGATTTCTCCCGTAGAACTTTTTAGACACTGCTGCAGCAACATCTATTTAAATTTCTTGCAAAAGACAATGTCAGCCCCCGCTTTGCTGGGCACCCCTTCTGTCATTGTAACCTGGGATCCCTGCTCTGGGCAGCCCCTCCCTCCCTCTGGCCTGTGCTCTGTGTGCCCAGAGCCTCCTCCGTTTGTTCAGGGACCGACCTCCTGATGGAGGAGGACGTGGGTCGGAGTGCAAATGCCATCTCCACCATTCGGCACGTCACAACTTCTTTGACCCTCCGTGTCCTCGCCTGCAAAATGGGCACCGTAACAGGACCTCCCTCCCAGGTGGCTGTGAAGGTTAACTACGTGAGCTGGTGTGCAAGAGCGCGCAGCCCAGCCCCTGCGGAGGGGAGGCAGGTGCCGGCAGCCGGCCCTGGGAGCGGGGGCACCCCAGCTCCCTCAACTGCACCGTGGGCCTGATGACAGCTACCCATACAGGGTTACAGGGAAGATCGCTGCCTGTAAAGCGGCTGGCACGTAGGCAGTGAGTGTTGCTGCCACAATTTGTTATTTATTTATTTTATTATTGTTATCGTCGTCTACCTGGCTGAGGAGGGCCACCTCCTTGAGGCAGGTGGAGGTCACCCACAGGGCAGCTGGGGAGGTCTGGCCCCCGGCCACCCCCCTCCTTCCGGGAGATAAAGTCCATCACGGACCATCTGGGCTGGGACGTGTCAGTCGTAACCTCTAGGAGAGCAGATGTGTCATCAGCCAGAGGCCAGCTCCCTGGGCTGCAGATAACCCAGAGACCCCTCATGGATGGCCCTCACCCACGGAGGGGCCGGGAGGCACCCCCCCGCCTCAGGTGTCCCCATGCAGACCCCGTCAGCCCTGCCCACCCCCATTCCCGCCTCCCCGCCTTCAGCTGGCCACCGCCCAGCAGCAGGAGGTGCTCAAAGACACTTGTTTGATGCGTGAGCCAGGGATGCTGGGTCCCCTCGGCCACTTGGCCCATTAGAAATCACCACCTTCCCAGTAACCCCATCTTTCCTCTGCCTAGGACACCGGCCCCAGGAATTCCACCTGCCTTTTTTTTTTTTTTTTTTTTTTTTTTTGGTGGTACGCGGGCCTCTCACGGCCGTGGCCTCTCCCGTCGCGGAGCACAGGCTCCGGACGCGCAGGCTCAGCGGCCGTGGCTCACGGGCCCAGCCGCTCCGCGGCACGTGGGATCCTCCCGGACCGGGGCACGAACCCGCGTCCCCTGCATCGGCAGGCGGACTCCCAACCACTGCGCCCCCAGGGAAGCCCCCACCTGCCTTTTGAGATCAGCTGAGTGTGTGGCCCAGCTACCCAAAGTCCAGCTACCCAAAGTCCAGCTATGTGTTCTCAGAAACTCTCCAACCAGGAAGCCAAGGTGTATCCGTTGCCCACCTCAAGTTATTTAAGAGGCAAAAAAACTGTCTGGCGCAACAGAGGGCTTACAGTAATGGCGACGGTGACGATTATCATCTTGCCCACTGTCTCAAGGGGCCAGTCTGCCAACAATTGGTGTAAAAGTGATATTGATTAGTTGTGTTTAATTCCGTCCGTTGGAAGCCGTGCAGCAGGGACGTTTGTGTGGCCTGACCTGCCACAGCGCAGATGGGCACCGTTGCTGCTTTGGATGACAAGGCCTCTCCAGAAGCCAGAGGCGACCAGGCGGGTATAGCACGGAGGGCCAGAGAGAGGAGCGAGGGCGTCCCAGGCCCAAGCTGAGGGCAGCCACCGCCGGTATGACTAATGGACCGGCTCGCAGGCTCCAGGCCAGATAAACGCATCCCCTGTCCAGGCCATTTTTCCTCCGCTATCTCTTGTTGAGGCCACGCTAACAACCCCGTCAGCCCGCCGAGTGATGGATGGCCTCGGGAAGGCCCCAGCACACCCCTCGCGCCGACCCTTGCAGGGGCTTTGCAGAGCCCGCCCGCGAGTCTTCCAGACTGCTTCTCTTTGGGGTGAAAAGTGAGCACCCCGGACTGGAGCTTCTCACACTCCACAGACACCTCTGCACACACACGCACGCGTGCACACACAGGCAAGCGCACGCCGCTGGGTCCCGTCAGCCATATTTTAAAGCTTGGAACTCAGCAAGCTCAGCTCCCAGGAGCCTGCCTGAGATCACAACAGCAGACACTTAGCTTCTTATGGACCCTTTGTGGGTCTTTATAGGGGTCATGCTCAAGTTCCCAAGGGGTCAGGGTGCCAACAGAACGATTTTGGGCGAGGAGGCAAGCTGACCACCGCCTCCCGGGAAAGGCCCACACCAGCCCGTCTTGGTCTGTCCAAATGCCAGATGACTCAGACCCCACTGTTTCCTGGGGAGAGCTGGCCAACGGTCCGTGTGCCCCCAAATCCTCAAAGGCGGTCAGAAACAGGAGAGCGATTACAAAGTCTCACGCCAAACACTCCACCTTCAAGCCGTAAACTTCCTGTCGAGCAAAATAGAATGAGCTGCGTGGGCTCCGGTTACAAAATGAATGTGGCAGCGTCACGCGGCCACACTGGATAAACAGTGGGCTCCCCGTCTGTCCTGACCTCTCCCCGTCTCATCCATGCCCGTCTCAAATCCCACCCCTCGCCCCGGCCGTCTCCGGGGAAATGACAAACACCGGATGGAACCGATGGGACCCCGGAGGCCGGATGCCCACCATCGAGGACTGTTTATGCCTGAGGCCGTCCTGGAAGAAAAATGTGAGAACGCCTTTTCAGAACATGGTGGCCAAGCGAGGTCCGTCCGGGTGCCAGGGAAGCCACACAATAGGGGCAAATGCGTAGCGGAAGGATAGGGCTGGGCACGGCCGCCCCGGGGACGGAGTGGGGCAGACGGGGCCCTTCCCTCCTCTTTCTGTCCAGATGCTGCAGAAGGCTCCCAGGTTCTCTTCCCCAACCTGGTACCCAGGGTTTGACCTCCCTCGACCCAGCAAGTCACGGGAGCCGAATCCAGCTTCCCGCTGACTGGCCGTAAAAACCCCGAGGTTTGGGCAGTGGACATTCGAGATGGGCGCGCGGTTTCCTTGCGAGAGGTCTTGGTACCGGTCCTTCCTAGAAGCAGGCTTTTTATTTTATTTCAGCTCAAATGCTATTGTTCATTCAGAGGTAGGCGAGTCTCTCCAAAGAGAGAGGTATCTCTGAGCTCTGCGGCCGTGTCAGCAGCTCAGATAGCGCTCCTAACAGAAGCCTCAACCTTTTAGCAAGGGGGAATCACGAGGCGTGTGGCTCCCCAAGAATCTGCAAGAGAACCAGCCTCCTTGGCAGTCGCCAGGACTAGTCTCATATCTTAATAAGAACCAAATTTCTGGGGATATCAACCCAGAAAAAAAGCCAATCAATCAATGAAAGCCCCACCACGTACAAAGTTAAGACTCATCACGTTAAGACTCATCAATGCCCAAGGGAAAATCTGGTTGCTTCTGTGAACCAGGGAAACTCATACTGGATTTCCAGAAGACCAGCTTTGGGGGCTCTTCTGATACTGTGTTTCAAGTAAGGGCCCTGCCTTTTTAGTAGCTACGTGACTGCGGCCACCTGATTTTGCCCCTCTGCCTGGATCTTCTCGTCTGGAAAATGGAGAGAGTAATCGTGCCTTCCCCTCTTCAAGGGTCGGTTATGAAAACTGAATGAGAAGATGCAAATAAAGCTCATAGCCTTGCTCTCGGCCTCATCAATCTGCACTGGGGAGTGGAGGTCTGGGAGCGAGCTGTGTCTAACAGACCCCAACTAACAAGTCCATTTCTCTCCTTCATCGAAGTCCAAGCTCCGCTCCACAAAGCCCACAGGGGGCAAGGGTCCCTCCATCCTGCCGTTCCCACACCTCGTGTGTCCTCACCCGCTGGGTCCACGGTGGCTCATCCACAGTACAGCCCGAGGGGAGGGATACAGGCACCCTGGGCAGATCCAGAATCACATCGTCGCGACCCGCTGGCCGGCGCCCATTCACGTGCCCACACCCAGCTGCAAGGCAGGCTGGGAAGTGAAGTCTTTATTTTGGGCCGTCATTTGCCTTGCTCAGAATTGGGGGGTGTTATTATATAGAGGAAGGGAAGATGGATATTAGGGGCCTACGGGCAGTCTAGTTACTCTATGAGATAAGTATTGTTATCTCCATTTTACAGATGAAGAGGCCAGAGAGGCTCAGAGAGGTGAAGTACATTTCTCCGAAGCACACAGCTTTTTAAAACGTCCAGCCTTACCCACTGGGCTACACCACCGCCTCAGCAATGGCCAGAAGGGGGCATGTTCTCTCCACACGAACTCATGGAATCTCACTGAACGAACAGTGTGGTCATCTGGGGGCAAGTGGGCTGCAGGCCGCGACATCCGCATGCCTTCCGGGCCTTCCAGGAAGAGACCACAACTCCCCAGGCCAGGCAGGGCGTCTTCAGGAATGCAGCTGCTCCAAGGTGGGAGCCGCCCAAGGAGGCCCTTTCCACACTGGCCATTTTTTTTCAGCATCTCAAGGGATTAAGATAGCAGAGAGGGAGCCTCTCCCGGAGAGCTGAGGCTGCTTCACCCCGCTCCAGCCCTCCAGCTCTCCTCCCCCGGCCTCGCCTGGGGGCAGACGCTTGAGCCCTGCCCTTGTCTAACGCGCTGACGTGGGCCGGGGGCGGGGCACACGCCAAGCACGGTGCCAGACGCCCCACACGCATCATCGTTAGCCCGCAAGGACTGGCAACAGCTCCACGAAGCAGGCACTGCCACCACCCCGTCCCCAGCAAGAAAACAAGGCCCGGGTGACTGAGGGGGCCCGGCAGGGGCTTGGAATCCGGGTCGCCGGGCCCCTTTACACCAGCCTCGTCCCACTGTCTTCTTCCTCGAGGTAAATTTCAGTGGAACTGCGGCTCAAGGCGACCTCCCAGTAAAGGCTTTTACACAGGAATTCTGGAGGCACCTCGCGGACAGGTCTCAGAATCCAAGAGATTTAGGTTCAGAGGAACACTGTTGCCACGCTGGGTGTCAGACCTGGACCACCTGTGTGCACACCTTGGCTCTCCCCTTCCTGGCTGTGCTTCGTCTGCTAAGACACGTCACCCTCTGGACCTCAGTCTCCTCATCTGTGACATGGGGAGGAGAGTGACTGCTGGTTAGGGCTGCTGGGAGAAAGCTGTCTCCTCTGTGGTGGCAGCAGTGGGCGTAGGTATCTTTGTCTTTTTCTGGACTTTTTCTTTACATTTGAAATGAGATCAAAACTTAACATAATTAAATGCATGAAAAAAGAGATGGAGGTCAGTCTACAGATTAAAGGCGACTTAGACGAGATCGTAGCCCATCAGGGCGGAAACCACGGCGTCACCCTTCTGTCTACCTGGTGATCGCAGAACCCTCCAAGTGCACGGCTGGCGGAAAAGAAATACAGCTAAAGTTTTAAAACTTCTTGAAATTTAAAGCACAGTTCTAGCCCTCAGAGAAGCTGGTCTGGGACACAAATAACCCCAACCCAGCGAGAGCGGGCAGGAGGGTGACGCTGAGACCAGCCCTCGAGCCTGGACGGCCCTCGTGTGAGGCCGTAGAGGAGGCCTGGTTCCCACACTGTTACCTGCTCAAAACAAAAAGGGCCTATTGCAGGCGCTTCACCTCCCCCGTGAGGAGACTGAACCTCAGGGGTGCCAGGGGTACGGGCCACCCCCTCGTCAGTGGCGGCCGGGATCACACCCCCAGTGTGCTCGGTCCAGAGCCCGCCGTTCCCAGGAGGACCAAGGTGCCCGACGACACGTACAGAGTCTCACACGGGGGCAGGGGGACTTGCGTCCATCCCAGCGGCCAGGGAGCCGAGGTGTGCCTCCACCAGCTCCCACCTGTACCGGGCTCAGGGTAGGAAGCCAGCCGTCCCTCAGGAGGCTTGAGGGCCGAGGGGGTGTAGGCGGGGCTGCCACGCGTGAGCCCACACACCTACACCTGCATCCGCACCTGCGCTCTCGCTCTTTCCATCCCGCTCCCCTAGCTACAGTTTCCTAAGTCGTAACATCCTTGATAACAAGAGAAGAGCAACAAAAGTCATTGTGAATTTTTTAAAAAACACAAGGCATGTTTGCCCAGAATTTCTCCCCAGAAGAGCTGGCTCACAGTGGGGCGCCTGGACACGCCTTCCTTCCAACCGGGTCCCGCCTCTGGCCACACTCCCCCACCCTGCTTCCCTGGGCACCTGTGGCCCATCAGGTGACACGTCATTATATGCTTGAGCAACAGTGGTGTCCGTCAGCAGCCCGAGGCCACCGCTGCCTGGCTGTGACGACGCGGTCCTGACAGGGCCCCTTTTAGACAGAACTTCCTCACTCTTGGTGATCAGGATTGGACTGACCCTCATGTGGGAGTTTGCCTTTTTCGTTTTGGGACATTGAAATTATTATGAAACATGGCCCGGGGCAGGGAGTGAGGGGAGCCCCCACGACACAGTGAGCGTCTGGGCTGTGGGGGTGCCTGCAGTCCCGCGAGTTCCTTCTCTTCCTGGGCCCCGACTCACCTCGGGGTGCCCCACAGCAGTGAGAATGAGGCATCAGGCCGACCCAGAGAATTCCAAACCGGCTCCTGGCAGGTCTGGGGAACCATTTGTGCGTTTGCCCCCGACACAGAACCGGCGTCATCCCCTGAGCAGAATAAATGGAGAGCCACTTCCTGGAACTCTGTGCCTCAGGGGACAGACGCTGAACCTGAAACCCGGCAGGGACCAGCCATGCTGTGTGACCTTGGGCAAGTGACTTAAAGTCTCTGTGCCTTTGGTTCCTCCTCTGAAAAAAAAATGGCTATAATGATACTTGCTACTAATATAAATAACACCTAATCTTGTAAATGTAATAAAATAATAGGGCAAGGGTAACAACTGGGAGCTGTGGTGGTTGTGGTGGGGCTTGGATGAACTTCTGTATTTAGAGAACTCAGAACTTTGCTGGGCACAGAGCTAGGGTCTCAAGGTGATTATTATTATCAGCATCATTGTCATTATGAGGCAGAGTGTTGTGTAGGAGAAAGACTGTAGAGGCTTTGGAGACTGAGAAATCCGTGGGCTCAGCCACTTACTGTGTGTCTTTAGGAGAATCACCTAACCTCTCTGAGCTTAGCTCCCCATCCATAAAATGGATTGTTGTTGCGGCAAATAAGATAATGCAGCATTTTCAAAAATGTACAGCACAGGTCCTTGGGTGGTAACAGGAGATGATTTTCGGTGATCAATGGGTAGATTTTTATTTTAATGGTAAATGTATTTCTTTTCATGTTTACCAAGGAAAAGAATGCAGAATTGTATCCAACCCGTCATCTTTGAGGAATTATTACTGGGACCGAGATTCCTTTTACATATACTTGAATGTCTTCTGTAGTGAATCTATTTATAGAAAAATATTAGTTAAAATTATAGGGGAAGGACATCCCTGGTGGCTCAGTGGTTAAGAATCCACCTGCCAATGCAGGGGACACAGGTTCGAGCCCTGGTCCGGGAGGATCCCACATGCTGCAGAGCACTTAAGCCTTTGTGCCACAACTACTGCGCCTGTGCTCTAGAGCCCACAAGCCACAGCTACTGAGGCCCGCGCACCTAGAGCCCGTGCTCCGCAACAAGAGAAGCCACCGCAATGAGAAGCCCGCGCGCCACGACGAAGAGTAGCCCCCGCTCGCCGCAACTAGAGAAAGCCCGCGCGCAGCAACGAAGACCCAACGCAGCCCAAAATAAATAAATAAATATGTACAGCTTTTAAAAAAAATAAACTCTATTTATTTATTTTTTAATTTATTTATTTATTTATTTTGGGCTGCGTTGGGTCTTCGTTGCTGCGCGCGGGCTTTCTCTAGTTGCGGCGAGCGGGGGCTACTCTTCGTCGTGGCGCGCGGGCTTCTCATTGCGGTGGCTTCTCTTGTTGCGGAGCACGGGCTCTAGGTGCGCGGGCCTCAGTAGCTGTGGCACACAGGCTCAGTAGTGTGGCACACGGGCTCAGTAGTTGTGGCATACGGGCTTCAGTAGTTGTGGCATACGGGCTTCAGTGGTTGTGACACGCGGGCTTCAGTGGTTGTGGCACACGGGCTCAGTAGTTGTGGCATGCGGGCTTCAGTAGTCGTGGCTCGCAGGCTCTAGAGCACAGGCTCAGTCGTTGTGGTGCACGGGCTTAGTTGCTCCGCAGCACGTGGGATCTTGCCGGACCAGGGCTCAAACCCATGTTCCCTGCATTGGCAGGCGGATTCGTAACCACTGTGCCATCAGGGAAGCCCCCAAAAATAAACTCAATTTATTAAAAAAAAAAAAAAAAAGTACAGGGGAACCAACACATGGCAGGAGTGGGGGAGGCGGTACTTGGATGAAGTTAGGTTTGTGCCCTGCGTAGCCCTGGGGGCACTGGCATCCCCGCAGCTGTGTCCGCATCTCTCTGCTCCTCACCTGTGCCAGGGAATTGTGCCACGGTGCAGACGGAGGCCTGGGAGTGGCGGGAACCTTCCCACAGTGAGCGATGGGCTCTGGGGATGAATGCATCGCTTCCCATCTAGGCCGTCGGGGCCCAGCTCTGAGGCACCTGTGTGGTCCCTCAGAGGGTGCCCGGTGGGACTGAGCCTCGGAGGGTGCCCGGTGGGACTGAGCCTCGGTTGCCTGCACACTTACTGATGAACCTCTTCAGCATCCCTGGGCTCGTGGCCGCTTCTCTGTCTTCAAAGGCGGCAGGGTAACATCTTCAAGTTTCTCTTCCGTCTTTCAAAGATCCTCACGATAACTCGGGGCTTACTCAGATAATCTAAGCCTCTCTATTCTCTTTTCTTGTTTTTAACTTTTTTTAAAAAAAATGTCTTATTGAAGTATAGTTGATTTACAGTGTTGTGTTAATTTCTGCTGCACAGCAAAGTGGCTCAGTTATACATATATATTCTTTTTCACATCTTTTCCATTCTGGTCTGTCACAGGATATTGAATATAGTTGCCTGTGCTCTACAGTAGGACCTTGTTGTTTACCCATCCTCTATGCAAAGACACAGCTGCTCACCCCAACCTCCCTCAGCCCCCTCCCCCTTGGCAGCCACAAGTCTGTTCTCTCTGTCTGAGAGTCTGTTTCTGTTGCAGAGATACGTTCACTTGTGTCACATTTTAGATTCCACATATAAGTGATAGCATGTGGTAGTTGTCTTTCTCTTTCTGACTTACCTCGCTTAGTATGATAATCTCTATATATATACACCACACCTTCTTTATCCATTCATCTGTTGATGGATATTTTCGGTTGTTTCCATGCTTTGGCTATTGTAAATAGTGCTGCTATGAACATAGGTGTACATGTATATTTTCAAATTATAGTTTTGTCTGGGTGTATTCCCAGGAGTGGGATTGCTAGATCATATGGCACCTCTATTTGTAGTTTTTTGAGAAACCTCCATACTGTTCTCCATAGTGGCTGCACCAATTTACGTTCCCACCGACAGCGTAGGAGGGTTCCCGTTTCTCCACACCCTCTCCGGCATTTGTGGTTTGCAGACTTTTTAATGATGGCCGTTCTGACTGGTGTGAGGTAGTACCTCACTGAAGTTTTGATTTCTCTCATAATTAGCAATGATGAGCATCTTTTCATGTGCCTATTGGCCATCTGTATGTCTTCTTTGGAATCTAGCTATTTTTAAATGTTTAACTCAATTATACCTGCAAAGTCCCTCTTGCTGTGTAATGTCACATATTCACAGGTTCCAGGGATTAGGATGTGGACATCTTTGGGGGCCATTATCCTATCGACCACAGGCTTCCTGGATCGCACTCCCCGAAAAGCTACCCGTACCCAAATCCTTATCTCAGGCTCTGCTTCTGGGGGACCCAACCCTCGCCCCGAGATAAAGCACACCACCACTCGGCCTCACGGGTCCCTTGTCCTGTGCTGTTGGGAGTCCGTGTGAGACTTCTGTGTATGGAATTGGACTTCACACTGCTGTGACTCCCACTCAGGTGCAAACACACCCACCAGCAGCCATTGTTGCCAGCTGCTCTTGAGTTTCAGCTGCAGGAATATCAAGTTTTATCTAAAGTTACCCTAACGGCCTGTTCACCTAAAAGAGAGACCTCGAATAAGACAGTATTGGCTGCTTTCCCCAAACTTCTCAGAGCCCCTCTGTCTCCAGTAGCTGGGATCCCCAAGCCACTGGCAGTCAGGCACATATTTGGGACAGAACAGACACCCTGCTTGGCTGAGGTGGGGAGGCGGCAGGAAATGGGGTCCTGGTTGTGAGAGGGGAAGATTTTTCCCCAAGCTCCTGGATTTGGGAGTGGAGTCTGGTTGCCCTGGCTTTGAACCCAGCTCTTCCACTTCCTAGCTAAGTGAAACTTCATTCCCCCAAGCCTCCGCTTACCCATCTGGGAAATGGGATAACAACATTCACCCACCTCCAAGGGATGATAGTCAAAACATCTAGCAGCTCACACAGAACAGGCATCAAACATTCTGAGCAGGACCAGGCATAAACAACCAACACAGCGGATCCAGCGCTGCGAGCTGAGCGCCAGCCTTGCCCGCCCCCAGGGCCGTCGTGAGGGTGTGATGAGAACGCAGGAAAAGCAGTGTGTCCTCTAGCAGCGGGGCCGTGATGAGCTGCCCTTATCCTACCGAGGCCATCAGGTCATATCACCGTGCTGAGGACGAGTCCCTCAGCTGGATGCAAACTGAGTCTTTAGAAGAGCAAGTCCAAAGAATTGCACGGACGGCAGGCCTGGCTGATTCCATGCCTGGACGAGGCAGCAGAGGCTGCTGTGCTCGAGGAGAGGGCAGGATCGGGACTGGTCCCAGCTCCACCACGTCTGGACTTTATCTTGAAAATCAGGACGTGTCTCACTTGAGGCTTGCCCCAAATTGCTCAACGAGAGCATCAGCTCTTGGCATCGATTGTCTGGACAGAGGGCCATGTGGAGTTGAGTCTCTGAAGCCAGGGTCCTGGAGGGGGCAGGCGGGCACTGGTACAGGGCCGCTGCCCCCCTGCTCTGGGGAGGGAGGCAGAGGGCAGGAGAGGGTGGCTGGCCAGGCTCTGAAGCTCGGGAAGACTCAGGGACAGTGTGACCTGGAGCCCAGAGAGGCCAACATCTGCAGATTCCGTCTGAGCCGAAGCCAGAGCCTAGCCGTCCTGTTACCTATTAGGGGACACAAACCCTGCAGAGGCCCAGCCTGGCTTTGGAAACCAAATGTGGGTGATTCCTACGCCCTGAGTCATGCTGGGAAAGAGCGTTGGTGGGCCACGTTGCACGGGGTGGATTCCAGTTTCCCATTTTGTTCCTCCACATTTGCATCCTGTCCTGGGCCTGCAGGAAGGTGGGGTGGGTTATGGAAGGAGGGCAGGCCCTCACTTCGGGGATCCTGGCCGAGAAACAGAGCAGAGGAAAACGATGGATGGGACACAGCGCCACCCCTGCTGGCCTCACGGAAGCAGTGTACCAGAGAGGACCTTCCCTGCGGGCAGCCTGGAAGGAGGGGCGGGAGTTCAGGGCCAACCCTGCAGCTCTGTCCCTAAGCAACTCAGAGAACTCAACCACTGGCTCACACACAGCCACCAGACAAAAAAGTGGCACCATTTGTGCACAGAACACTTTACATATGTTATCGCATATATGATCTCACTCAATCTTCACAGTAACCCTACAATAGAAACCGAGGCCCAGAGGGGTTAAGAAACTTGCCCAAGGACACACAGCCAGTGAGTAGTGGAGCCCGGACTCGCCACCTGGTCCATGAGATGCTAAAACCTCTTCAACACGCAGAGGGTGTAGAGCTGTAGATGCACAGTGTGTCTTCTAGACATGCCTCCAGTGAAGCCCCATTGATGGCATTAACCAGAGGCAACAAAGAATGTGGTCATTCAAAGGAGGAGTAGTTTGCTCAGAAGCAAGGACCTTTTTGAGCAGACGAGATTCTGATACCAGGAGATCCTGACACCAGGGCCGAGCCCTCTGACCGCTGAGCCCCCAGCTGAAAGCCTGCGCTTTGGTTCCCGGTCTGAGTGAACGCCGGCCGGGACCATCCCTTTCAGTGCTCGAAAATTCCAACTGCCAGGGCCAGCATCTCCACGCCAGGAAGCTGCATGAAGCGTGCCCTCAAAATGCTTGTCCATCCAGAACCTGTGAATGGGACCTTATTTGGAAATTGGATCTTTGCTGAGGTGATTAATTAAAATGAGGTTATAGTGGACTAGCGCGGCCGCTAAATGCATCCACTGCTGTCCGAGAGGAAGGCCACATGAGGATGGAGGCAGAGACTGGAGTGATGCAGCCACAGCCAAGTATCCCCAAGGGTGACCGGAACCACCCAAAGCTAGGAGCAAAGCCAGGAAGGACTCTTCCCTAGAGCCATCGGAGCGTGGCCCTGCAACACACTGATTTCAGGCTTCTGGCCTCCAACAGTATGAGAGAGTAAAGTTCCGTTGTTTTAAGACACACCATTTGTGACAGCAGCCCTAGACATCTGGAAATAGCCATTCTACCTGAGCACAGGTAAACTGGAGGTGCTGGGTATTAACACCCCTCAGAGCAGCCCTCAGCCAATGACAGATGAGAGCCGATGACGAGACACTTGGCCCCTCACCCCTTGGGTGGGACGGTCCACTTCCTAAAGCCTTGGTGGGAAGCCGCAACCATCTTCACCACGCGTTCCTATTGATGAGGATCAGTCACGTGACCACCTGGATGCAAAGAAGTCTGGGAAATGTAGTCCCTGGCCAGGCAGCCACAGCTAAAGAGAGTTCTATAGAAAGGGGAGCAGTTTTTGGAGGACAGCTAGCCATGAATGCATAATAAATATTTGTTTGACTCGTTAATGTATTCACTAATGAATGAGCAAACAAACCACTTGGAAAGGCTCTTTCATAAATGGTGGTCGGATGCTGAGCTTACTCGGGGACCCTCAAATTGAACAGATCGGGATACGGATCTGGAAGAGAGTCTGCCACGTGCCCCCCTCAGCCCCCTGCCTAATTCCCTCCCTACACATCCACCAGGTACATCACCCACCTGGGGGCCTGAGAAGGGTCTTAGAGGCCAGCTCGCCAGCCTCTGCCTTTCCCACGCAGAGAAACAGGCCCAGGGTGGCATGGGGACAGGCCAGGGTCACACGGCAAGTTTGTCAGTGAGGAGCCGGGCCCCTGGCCGCTTGACCCCAGGCCAGTGCCTGAGCCACTCAGTAGCTGCTGGACCCTCATTGTTCAGCTAATTACTGCAAGTCCAGGCCTGTGCGGCATCTGCGTGGGGACGCTGTGTAAACATTTCCTCTTTGGCAGAGCAGGAAATGAAGGGATGATGAGGTCAAGTGACTTTGCTGGGCTCCTACTGCCCTGCCTATCATCCAGGCCCCACCCGAGTTGCCTGCAGCCCTTCCCAAGGCTCCTGAGTCAGGACAGAGGGACGGCCACGAGGCCTGGGCCCTCCATCGCCTTCTGCGCCTGGGCCAGGGAGGCCTGAGGTTGAACCCTGCTCTGCACTTCCTGGCTGGGTGCTCTTGAGAAAGTCGCTCAACCTCTCTGAGCTTCCATCTCCTCCTCTGCCAGGTCCCTTCGTCCCTCGTGGAGCGATGAGGATCAAAGGACACCATGTGGGCAAAGCATTTGGCACAGACCCTGACAGACAGTCCTCACCACTGTTTTCCTAATTTTTAAGCTCTCTTGAAAAGATTAGTCACTGAACTGTACACTTTAAAATAGATAATTGTGTGTTATGTGAATTCCACCCCAATTAAAAAAGGATTATATATTAGATGTTTTTCCCCACTGTCGCCCCATCACATACACACTCATACACATATGCACACTCACAACTCCCACATCCACATACTCTCACACACTAATACAGTCACACACACACACACACACACACTCTCATTTGTTATCACACTGAAAGCTCACAACAACCCTGCAAAGGTACACCCTGATCCCAGCCTGCAGATGGGTAAACTGAGGCTCAGAGAAACAAGCCACTGGAGGTTACCCAACCGGTTAGTGGCAGGGCCAAGAATCAGCCTCAGTTCCACTCCAAAGCTGGAGGTAAACACTGACTGCAGATCCATCCAGGTCCGCCCCTGAGTCCCACACAATCCGCCAGCATTTATGAAGTACCTCCAAGGCCTGCTCTATCCCAGGCACTGGGCTAGGAGCCCTCCCCTCCCCATGGACTTTTATGCTCAAAGAAACTTCAAGATGAGTTGATCCAATCTGGCACCCCATTTAAAGAAAAGTAAACAGACCAGAGAGGTTAAGTGACTTGCCCAAGGTCACACAGCTAATTAGTACCAGACCAGACACACAGCCGAGGCTTCCTGTTCCCCCGACCCCTCCCTGGCCAGGGCGGCCCCTGGACTTGCTGCAGACATCTCCTGGGGAATTCTGCTCCAAAGACAGAGCTCTGTGACTGTGACGCCAGCAGCCATGCCGGCAGTGATGGGCTGTGGCAGATCCGATGCACTTTTAAAAGTCTTTAGATAACAAGCTCCATTCCCGAGCTAGTCAAAATCTAAGACCCGTGCCACAGGTCTCTCTGTGTCCTGAACAAAGAAAAGTCACTTTGAAACTTAGGAGGAAACAATTTCTCAAGTGCCTGTGTATTAGATCAAGTTATCTTCCCCCCTCGTGTGGACTGTGGGAGTTTTGAAAAAAATATTTCCCATTAAACTTCAAAAATAAGTTCAAAGAGGAAAAAAAGAAATGAGCCCTTCTGAGCATGGCAAGATTTCCAAGCTGTCAGGAACTGGTTGCCCTCTGCTGGACAAAAGGGGCACGGCCACTTTATAATCAGAACCCTTTCACTCCCCTAGTTATCCTGGATCCAACATGATAGTAGCTGTGCTTTTCACAAGTGGGTTTGCATTTTCTCCGTAACTAACGGCTACTCAGAAATCAGGAACGCGTTCACTGCGTGATCTGTGTTGTTCACTCACTCACTCATCCATCCATTCGCCCTGCCTCCCATCTTTATGGAGTGGCTACTGTCTGTTGAGCAACGTCCCGGGATGTTCTACGTAGCCGACACATTCCAGAGGAGCCCACAGACAATAAGCAACTTAAAAATTAACAGACAAAGCAAATTAACCAGGAAAAAGCCAGGTGGCTGTAAATGCTGTGAGAATAAATCACAGAGGCAGGGAAGGGGCAGTGGGGGTGAGGTGGGCAGGGAGGCCGCACGGGGCGCAGACGGAATGCAGGGAGGGATGGAGTCGCGTGGGCACGGCGGGGGGACGGCGCTCCTGGCAGAGGGAACAGCCGGGGCAAAGGTGGGGCCGACGGGGTGCGTCTGCCTGGTCGGAGGAGAGAAAGGGGGCCAGCTGGCCGGGACTCAGGGATGAGGGAGAAGCAGGAGGGCACGCCGCGGATGGGGCCGCCCCCGCCGCCCTGCAGGGAACTGGAGCTGTGTCCAGCAAACCCGCGCGAGAACCAGACCATGGACAGAGGAAGCGGGGGTTCTTTGCACTGAGGGACCCCCGAGGGCCGGACCTCAGAGGAGTGAGGGGTGAGAGCAGACTGCCCGCGCCACCTCCGGCGGGGAGTCCCAGAGCCTCCCGGGAAAGACAGGAGACACACGGCCTGAGACGCAGCCTCTCCCGGTGTCCGAGGGAAGTCGTGGCAGCGCTCACGGTTCGGGAGAACTAACTAGATTCTAAACCTTAGTAAGGGATCGGGGGCCGGTTTCGCCGTCAACTGCTTCCCACTGGTCACCCGCATGGAAGTGGTCCTTCTGGGAAGCTAGAGCGTCCAGAGGCTGCCGAGCACTGGAGGGAGGGTGGGCTTCGCTGGAGGACACGGTGCAGCAGCCCTGCCCACCCCCCATTGACCCCACCGCCCCCAGGCTGCAGGCTGGGCCCGCCGTGCCAAGCACAGGCCTCCGTGTCCCACACCCGGTTTCCTCTCGGGAAGGGGCCTTGCCTCCCTCCAGCTCAGACCATGATGACGCATGGAGGACAGCTGACCCCTGGCCCCAGGGTCAGGCGCCCATGTGCACCCAAGGCCAGGCAGCACCCGAGGGGCTCAGGCTGGAGCCCCACGGGCAGGCACTTGGTCCCTGTGAGGCGTGAGGGTAGGGCAGGGTTCCATCCTATTCCTGGGCCCCCCCCGGAGCTGGCTCCCCTTACTGCAAAGGAAAGGGTGGCCCCAGCTGGAGGCATCTGCACTGCCAGGGAGCTGAGAGAAATGCAGAGTCTCAGGGCTCCCCCCGAATATGTCCACCTCACCGGGTCCCGATGCACCGGGCGGGGGAGACCAGCCTGTGCCCAGCCGGCTGCTGCCGGCTTCTGGCATCATCCAAAGTGAGGGCTCACTTTCTCTCTCCACCGAGGCCGCTCCATGCAGGACACAAGAGCCAGCTCTAGGCTAGTGCCGGGTGCCCACCCCGGGACAGCTCCGGGCCAGCTCTCTGCCCACCGTGCTGAGGCCACAAAACTCAGGTGCCAGGGTTCTCCTCCTGCCCTCCCACCACCAACCGGCACCCTGGCCTTCCGGGCAGCTCCCTAAATGCCCCCGACCTGCCCTCCCGCCAGGCGGCAGCGGGGCCCACTTTCCAGCAGGCCCCGAGAGGAAAGCACTCCTCAGACGCTGACATCTGAGTGTCTGGAAGGGAGAGGTGCCTCCACTGCCCCAGGGTCCAGGGCAGCTCCTGGGACAGCCGGGCACGAGGGGACCCACCAGGCGGCAGCAGGGTTGTGGGAACGAGGCCGGAGCCCCCGAGGTGCAGCCCGGGACCCCAAGGCAGGAGGCGGGCAGCCCAGCCAGCTGGGCCAGGCCTGTGGTCAGCCAGTGGCTCAGGTGGAGACGGCTCCCCCTGGCTGAGCCCTCAGCACGTGCAGACACTTGCCATGGGGGTTTTCTGCCCTCAAACGAGCGTTTGAAAGTTCATTATGGAATTTTTCAAATTGAGAAAATTAGTAATAAAAGCAAATGGTTCCCGTATATCCACGACTTAGACTCAACAATTATGATCTTGTTGCGGAATTTTCTGCTCCGCAGAAAGGCGGATAGACGTGGTTGAACCATTTTAAAGTATCTCACAGACAGCAGGACACTTTCACCCTAAATACCGCAGCAGGCATCTCCAAAACCAGAAGGGCATCCTTCTACGTGCTCACAATGCTATTAGCTCACCTAGCAAAATTAGCACTACTTTCCTGATATCATCTGATACCCGGTCCACATCCAGATTTCTCCCGGACGTCCCCAACGTGTCCTTCGTGGCTAGCCTTTTAACCAGGACGCAGGCAAGGACTGCACGCGGCGCTTGACAGTCACGACGTCTTGTCGCCCTGGAGCGGTGTCCCCGCGCCTCCCGGTTTCACCGCTGCCAGCCGCCCCGCTGCCGTGGGCTGTTGAGGCGGCCAGGCAGTGGCTGCAGAGCGGCCCTTCTCCATCTTCAGGATGGGCCCACGCTCACAGCCCGGCCTGTCCTTCCTGGCTAGAAGGGGCCCTGTGACGCCCTCAGGGCGGCATCCACGGCACAGGCCAGCCACCCAGCACCAGCCTGGACAAAGGACCCCGAGGGATCCTGGCCGGAGCTGCCCAGACCCCTCCAACCGCAGCTCCCGATTGTGGGGGGCCCAGGGGTGGGCTGCACAGGTGGCCCCCCGGAGGTCTTGGCCCCCCGGAGGTCTTGGCTGGACAGAGCTGGAGGGAGATAGAACCCGGGGGGCCCGGGCGCCGACGGGGCCCACAACACGCCGGACCCGGGCCTGTCCGTTCACTCGCTCCGCCTGGGCATTTGCGGGCTCCCCGAAGCGCTCGCTCCACACCGGTCTCCATCAGTGCCGACTTCAGCTCGTCAGCATCACCTCCTCCAGACCCCAGCCTGTCCCCCGCACCGTGAGCTCCCCAGGGAGGGGCTTCTCGCCCCCTCCGCCCCACCCCCACGGCTTGTGCGGAGCCGAGCCCAGCACGGTACGTGGACGACGCCGCTCAGAAATGTTGAGACCGAGGGCGTGAGCGAACAAGAAAAAGAACAGCAGCAGCGACAGCTCACCGGCTCACCACGCTGAGCCAGGCTCTGATCTGAGCACATCGCCGTCCCCGCTTCGCAAGAGAGGAGGGAGGAGAGCCCTGAGAGGGGAGTGACTGCCCCAGGTCCCCCTACGGGCGGCTCGCACACCCAGACCGGCAGGAGGAAGCTGGGCAGAATCCGTGTGGTGCGGGGGCTGCGTGAGCACCGGGCCTGGGGCTGCAGGGACTCGCGCCCTCCCCCCACCCAGGGGAGCTGACGCCTAAAGGGAAACGTGAAAGGGGGCAGGTGACAGCCCGGGGCGGACAGGTGAGCAGTCAGCTGGGGAGGGACTGGAACAGAGAACAGAGCGCAGGGGCCTGGGGGGAGAGTCT
>NW_021147053.1:0-19516 GCF_002837175.3 Physeter macrocephalus
TGCTCACTAGTCAGCTCCTGACTACGGTGTAAGCCAGCACAGATCTAGGCCATATTAGTCTTTGGGTTACAGGTGACAGAAGTTCACATTAAACTGGCTTACGTGCAAAAGGGCATTGGCTCATAAAACTGAAAAGACCAGCAGCGAACGGTTTCAGGCACAACTAAATTCAAGTGTTGGAATAATATCGATGTCAACAGAGTTCTGACTTTCTGTATTTTCCAGCTCTTCTCAAGCAGGCTTTGGACGGCATAGCCATGGCAGCCACCACCAGCCTCAGACTTTACCGGCTCAGCCACCTGAGCCCCACACCCACTTTCTCTTCTCCAAGAGTTCCCTCTCGCCAGACTCCCATTGGACCAACTGGAAGCATGTGTTCATTTCTGAACCAATCACTGTGTAGCTAGGTGAATGGAACTGACTGATTGGTCAGACCTGAGTCACAAGCCCATTTCCCCCCAACATGGTAGGAGAGTAGAGTCCGCTTCACATGACCTGCCTGTGCAGAGAGTGGGGGAGGCGTTGTTTCCAATGGAAAATCAGGAGGCTGGTACCAGAAGCCCGGGGTGGGGAGCGGGAGAGGGAGGGGGGCGTGAGTGGTGGGAGTGGGAGGTGGCCAGAGCAGGGGTGGGATTGAATCCGAAGGGGCTCCCAAAGAGTAGTGGCACGTCACGTCAAAGAGGAAAGCCATAGGGCTTCCCTGGTGGCGCAGTGGTTGCGCGTCTGCCTGCCGATGCAGGGGAACCGGGTTCGCGCCCCGGTCTGGGAGGATCCCACATGCCGCGGAGCTGCTGGGCCCGTGAGCCATGGCCGCTGGGCCTGCGCTCCGGAGCCTGTGCTCCGCAACGGGAGAGGACACAACAGAGGGAGGCCCGCATACCACAAAAAAAAAAAAAAAGAACAAGAGGCCGCAGCAGAGGGAGGCCCGCATACCACAAAAAAAAAAAAAAAAAAAAAAAAAAGAGGAAAGCCATAATGTGGTCCTGCGGAAATGTTTAATATCTTTATTTATTTATTTATTTATTTATTTATTTATTTATTTATTTATTTCCCGGACCGGGGCATGAACCCGTGTGCCCCGCATCGGCAGGCGGACTCTCAACCACTGCGCCACCAGGGAAGCCCTGTTTAATATCTTTAATGACTTGCATCGCACCTGCCCATGACGACGGACGACAGCCTTTGTGCTGGAGCCAGCTGGGAGGTTGGTGGACTGCAGGAATCGGGAGTGGGGAGGGGCCAGGGTGGCGGTGGGAACTCAGGGCAGCCCTGTTTAGCAATTGGTACAGCAGTACGTTACTCCGTCGACAGGGCTGTGGTCACAGGGAGGGAAACAGGGTAATAACCAGTCCCTAGACCTCAGACACCACGTCCCCCTTTACCCCTGCACTGGGTACACAAAGCCCACCCTGAGAGAAAGCCCTGGGCTGGTGGAGCCCGAAGCAGAACACCAAAACGTTTTAGCCAAAAGATGCAGAGCAGATGGGGCCTGCGAGAGGTCTGGAGGTCCCTGGGCCCCAGATGGGCCAAAGGAACTGATGTGTCAATGCAGAGAGCTGGGCGTGTGAGTCTGAGCTGAAGCCTCAGGGGAAGGCAAGAGGTCATAAATGGCCTCACCTGAGGAGGCTTCCTGAGCTCCACCTGAGACGGACAGAAAACTGACTTGAAGAGCCCAGGGAATTGACCCGCCCATCCGTCCATCCATCCATTCGTCCGTTCATCCACTCATGCAGTACTTATGTATCAAGTTCCTGCTACGTGACAGGTACTGTACTATCTGCTGGGAGTACCTGGTGAACAAGGTGGCCACGGTTCCTGACTTCACAAGAGCACAGAGGCTAGTGGGAGAGAAACGTGATCATCAATTGCCAGCGAATAAGCACAGTAACTTTGCATCTGTCGGAAGGAGGCCAGATTGAAAGTGAGTGGGAGGTGGGGTGAGGGACCATTTTCACCCGGGGGCTGATCTGGGGATGATGAAAGGAGCCAGCCCTGCATGAGCTGGGGGAAGATGGCTCTACATGGAGGAAACAGAAAGCGCAAAGACCCTGAGGAGGAATGTGCTTTGTGGACTGAAGGAACAGAAAGATGCGGGCAGGGAGCTGGAAGTGGGAGATGAGGCTGGAGAGGGGAGCAAGGCTGGCTCAAAGGGGGCAGTCAGGATACTACGGTTGTTGGGATGGCCCTATAGACACTACTTCTGCAAAGTCAGTTTGACAGGTGGGAACTTGCTCCACAATATTCAGCAGGTGCAAGAAATGGTACACTGGGGACAAACAGCAATGTAGGTGATGGTCTGAGACAGCACCGCCAAGCTGGGAACTGGGGAGATGGCCAAGACTGACCCCAAGGCCGTGCAGGATCTCACCTCGGTGGTGCAGACACCCCTGCAACAGATGCAAGATAAATTTCAGACCATGTCCGACCAGATCATTGGAAGAAATATCCTTTATTAGTAGTCAGTCTCTGCTGGGCCTTTGGATCCCAGTTTCCGGATGGTGGTGGCGATAAGTGGGTGGTTTGCAGGTCAACTTCCACTAGTCATTTACTCGGTGGTGCAGACACCCCTGCAACAGATGCAAGATAAATTTCAGACCATGTCCGACCAGATCATTGGAAGAATTGATGACACGAGCAGTCGCATTGATGACCTGGAGAAAAATATCACAGACCTCATGACACAGGCTGGGGTGGAAGAGCTGGACGGTGAAAACAAGATCCCCACCACACAGAAGAGTTGAAGGTTGCTCATCTGCACTGGAATCTGGAACAACCTTTTTACAAGCCAAGAGAAGACGATGGTTTTTTGCAACTACTATGTGTAGACAGGTTTTATATTATAAAGTGTGCGTTCTGCTCACCATATACTATAGAGTTAAATTATAGAGTGATTTCCCTCCCGTGCCCCCATGTTTCCTGAACACGGTAACTTCATATCTTGGACCTTGGTCAGTTGTGCTATTAAACACTAATACTTTAGCAGTTCCTGGGGGGGAAAAAGAAAGAAATGGTACATTGCTTTATTTTTCTAGGCTAACATTTAAAGCATTTATTCTATTCCAGGAACTCTTAAACGTTGAGCATGTATTAACTCTTCAATCTATACAACGCTTTGAGGCAGATACTATTCCTAAATTCATTTTACAGACTGGGAAACTGAGGAACAGAGGGACAGAGAGGCTAAATAACTCCTGATGGTCACAGAACTAGCAGAAGCAAGATTTAAACCAGGTGGTTCCAGAATCCACACGCTGAGATGCTCAGCCAGGCTGCCTCAAGTCAAAATTGGCTTTACACCTCTTGCTTATCGGAGTGGCATGCTACAGAGTCTCCCCCATTCCTGGGGTTCTCTTTCTAGGGTGATCAAAGGCCTTGGGGGCACGATAAGCAGTCTACAGAACTTGGAAGTGAGCTTCTGGCCTTTGGTCCATTCTGGTCACCACTGTCCACATGATCCATTCAAAATCGGGGAACTGGGTTGCCCAACTCTCCACACCAAGGGGGGGACCTGGGGTCTTTGGCGCTGTCTTCAGAGGGACCAAGCAGTTCCTATCCCACCCCATCAGAGATCTACACCTGCTTCATCCGCTTCACCCCTGAGGTCCCCCCTCAGTGGACCAAGATGCCCAAACCAGGCCTTGGCAGGGATTCACTACTGGCGCCTGATGGCTTCTGTCCCTGAACCTTAGCCAAGGAAATCAGAGCCTGAGGCACAAAAACTTGGCCTTGCCACTTGGACTGGCTTGCTGGGAAAAGCCTACCCTTTCTTTTAAGTCTCCTCCAATAATGAAAACAGAACTAAAATTAACGTCTCCAAATCCAGCCTGCCACCTTAGTTGGCAAGCCCTCATGGCGTTTGCTTTTAAAAAGAAACAATGTAAATAAAGTACCTATCACAGTTCTAGGCTCAGAATAGTTCTAGGCTCAGAATAGTTCTCAAGAAAGAGTATTTCAAAAAAGAGTATTAAGCCAGAAAAATCAGGTTCCACTTATCATCTGTGTGACTCTGGGTAAGTTACTTTGGCCTCTCTGAGCCTCATTTTCCTCATCTGTAAATGGAGGTAATGATATTCGGTGTTGTGGTGATGTTATAAACATTAAGTGAAATAATGGATGTAAAGGAGACATTCACTAAAACTCAGCTTCCTGCCACTCTTTTCCCAAGCAGAGGTGGGTATGTGTGCCAGGGTCACAGGGATGCCAGGATTCCCCCTTTCAGGCCCCTGGGCTGGCTGAGCACCAGGTCCCCACGGGGACTGACTCCATCTGTCCCTATTAGGGCTGAGCAGGGCCGTGCCGGGACTTCCCCAGTTGCTGGTAGACTTTCCAGGCTGAGCTCAGGGGACTTTCCTCTCCCTACCTGGACAAATGCCCAGAGTGGAAAATGAGTGAGGTCTGTCCCTCGAGGATCCATTGTCGGTGTCTAGGCTGCTATCTGATAAGGGGGAAATGGAACAAACAGGAATAGTAGCCCTTTCCTATTTTGGGTCTTGGGGGTCTGAAGCTGGAATGGGATCCTGAAGTGGCTTCCTCCACGCCACAAATCTGGCACCTGAAAGGTGTCAGGGGAGGACAGCTGACCATCCACCCAAACGCAGGAGGTAGGGCTGAGTGGGGCCTCAGCACCTCCATCCAATGAGCACTTTCTCCCAGCCAGGCCAGGAGGGGAGCAGGCAGAGAGGGTCTGGCTTGGGCTCCAGCTCTGGGCTTGCCACTGTTTTCTTACCTCTAAAACGATGCGCCCATAGAAAGGTTGGTGGTGTAAGGCATGAGGGGAGGGTTCCAGAGGTGGAGAGCACAGGGCTTCTGCCCCAAAGAGGATGTTGGCAAATCACTCAGCCTGTGTGAGCCTGAGCTCCCTGGAGTAGGAGGAGGGAGCAGCTCCCTACTCCTGCCCAAGGGAGCTGCTAGCAGCTCCTGCCCACAGCACTGATCTCAAAGGGAAGTTGTGAGCATCTGATGACCTCTATGATCTTGGTGACTTTCTGTTGCATCCCTGCATCCCCTCTCTCCACATT
Organism: Physeter macrocephalus; assembly: GCF_002837175.3. Classification (NCBI taxonomy): domain Eukaryota; kingdom Metazoa; phylum Chordata; class Mammalia; order Artiodactyla; family Physeteridae; genus Physeter; species Physeter macrocephalus. The sequence goes on from NW_021147053.1 coordinate 5,019, forward strand.
CACACACACACACACACACACCAGCCAGCAGGGCTTGTTCATTATACCTCCAAAACACATCTTGAACTTTGAACTTGACCACCTTTTGCATCTCCACTCCCCTGGTCCAGCCACCATCATCTCTCATCCTCCTTTCCATGGCCTTCTCCCTGGACTCTTGATTTTTCTCTTGCCTCTCATGTCCTTTCTCCTACAGCAGCCAAAGGGATCATTTTGAAAGGCCAACTGAATCATGTCACTTGCCTGCTTTTAAACACTCCAGTGACTCCAACACACACAGAAGAAAAGCCAAACTCCTCTTCCTGGCATCCCAGCCATGTGTGATATGGACTTCAGCCTCCTGCCACCCATACCCTTGCTCCATTGGCCTTGCTGCCCCTCCAACAGACCACAGCCCCTCCCTGCCTCAGGACCTTTGCACTGGCTATGCCTCCCACCTAGAACACTGCTACTCCTGGCTTTGACTGTGCTTGTCTCTCCCTTTGGAACTCATTGTCACCTCCTCTGAGAGTGGCCCTCCCTGACCACCCTTCCTATGAGAGCCCCTAGTCACTCTTTTTTTTTCTTTTCATACATCTTTATTGGAGTATAATTGCTTTACAATGTTGTGTTAGTTTCTGCTGTACAACAAAGTGAATCAGCTATAAGATATATCCCCATATCCCCATCTCCCCTCCCTATCCCACCCCTCTAGGTCATCACAAAGCACCGAACTGTAGCTATCTGTTTTACATTTGGTAGTGTATATATGTCAGTGCTACTCTCTCACTTCGTCCCAGCTTCCCCTTCCCCCACTGTGTCCTCAAGTCTGTTCTCTACGTCTGTATCTTTATTCTTGCCCTGCCACTAGGTCCATCAGTACCATTTTTTATGATGGGAGCCCCTAGTCACTTTTTTTTTTTTTGGTGGGGAGGCTGCGATGGGTCTTTGTTTCTGCACAGGCTTTCTCTAGTTGTGGTGAGCGGGGAGCTACTCTTCGTTGGGGTGTGCAGGCTTCTCATTTCAGTGGCGCGTCTTATTGGGGACCACAGGCTCTAGGCACGCAGGCTTCAGCAGTTGCAGCACGTGGGCCCTAGAGCGCTTGGGCTTCAATAGTAGCATCACGCGAGCTCAGTAGTTGTGGCTCATTGGCTCCGCCGCATGTGGGATCTTCCTCGACCAGTGATCGAACCCATGTTCCCTGCATTGGCAGGCAGACTTTAACCACTGCGCCACCAGGGAAGTCCCCCTAGTCACCCTTGATCACTATTAAAAGATACTTTTTTAAAGGTAAAATCGTGATTCTCACATAATTATAAAATGAACACAAGTCAAAGATTTCATCTAACTCAGTAATTTGTGGGGAAACCAGTAAGATGTTACAACCGACTCAAAGGACACACATATATTGGCAATCACAAATGATGAAATGGATTTATAATACAGATGTAAAAATGGTCAGTATCCACAGGGCAATAATTAATTGCATTCCACTCCAACAAAATCCACTTGCATTTCTGTGAATAAGAATCATTTGTATGTAGAAGTAATGAAAGGTGCAGGCCCTTGAGAATCAGCCAGCCAGGACTGGTGCCCCAGACAGGACACCTAGTTATCTTTCTTGGCCTATTTCAAAGTCTCTTGCAAGTTTCCTGACATCCTCTTTCTTGCACTTAGCAGCACTTTTAACCTTTTCTTTCTTTCTTTCTGTCTTTTTTTTTTTGCCATTTTACCTTTCACGTATTTCTTATCTTTCTCCCTTCGCCCCAGGCTTGAATGTGTCTTAAGGGCGGAAATTCTGTTTTGTATACGAGCCTCCCCGAAATCCCGTGGAGAAAGGTACCCTCGCGACCTGAGGTCTTCTGGTCCCTGGGCAGAGCCAGTGCGTGGGTAAGTGTGGGGTTAGGGAGGAGACGTGAATCACGAAATGACGCAATGCGGGAAGGAGGAGGCGAGGGACGGATTAATCCACGGACATTCCCTGCACGCCTACTGTGTGCTAAGCAAGGTTTGCGAGCTAGGAACACAGTCAGGAAAAAGGGTGGATCCGGCTGTGCCGCTGCAGGACTCGGTGTAACCCGGAGCCTGAGTAAATGAGTTAAACACACATACAAATGTGAAGTTGCAGTTTTGACGAATGTACGCGTGCCAAGAGACCCTGCGATATCCGGGCTTCACCTGGTTCGGGCGCCAGCAGAGATCTACAAGCCTGTGTGAGTGTGCGGACTTGACTGTTTCTCGTGGAACAGGCAAGAGGGCATGTATGCAGAAATGCAAGGGTACTTACAGATATGCAAGAGTCAAAGCTGATGTGAATAGTAAATGCATGAATGCAGAATGAATGCCTGTCGGCGGCACGAACGCACACGGGTCGAAGTAATAGTCCTCGGTCTCTCGGCCGTTCAGTGTCCAGCACACCGCGGGCGCCCTCTGCCGCTGCCCAGGCGCCTAGTTCCTCACCTTCTCGTTCCGTCTCGCTCCTCCCCTTCGAGCCAACGCCAGTATCTGGCTCCTCCCAACGTAGGGAGGAGAACAAAAGTTTCAGCGTTTCACTACGCATGCGCACATCAGAGCCATTTTGGAGGGGATTGCTCGCAGAGGGACGTACCGGTAGTCAGGATGGCCGAGCGGTCTAAGGCGCTGCGTTCAGGTCGCAGTCTCCCCTGGAGGCGTGGGTTCGAATCCCACTTCTGACAAACCTATAGTTTTTTTCCTCTACCTTGCACGTAACGTAAAGTAGCGCATGAAATAGGTAATACTATTAATCTTTTTACGAAACAAGTATTTCCTTCTTAAAAGGTGTTTTTTTTCTTAATGATATTTATTTGACTTTTGGAATGTAAAAGAGAAAGATCCGATCTGAAACCGCAGACACTCTCCTTAGACCCTGGAACGAGAGAAAACGAGAAGATTGTCAGAAGTGGGATTCGAACCCACGCCTCCAGGGGAGACTGCGACCTGAACGCAGCGCCTTAGACCGCTCGGCCATCCTGACTCTTGACTACATGTTTGTGGCGTCTTTTTTAGTGCACTGTGTGGTGCGACGCGGCTTGGGAATTATCCAGATAATTTTGAGGTCCCTGGTAGCTCCAGATCCAACCACACAGCCCCTCGTCATCCTCAATCAATAAGCACCCGCGTTGCCCAGATTTACCGTTATGCTTAAACTGGTTCAGTCTTTTTACTACTTATATGTTTTAAATGGAAACTCTAGCCTGAACAGAAAATGAAAATTAGTTTCCCTTGCCATCAATAGAAAATAACTATAAAAATAAATACAATGGAAGTGAAACTATATTATTAAATTCTAGTCACTTGCCAACGCTCGGAACCTGACGTTTTGACATTATTTTTAATGACAAATATTATCGAAAGGGTTGAGACTATTGTTGAGCCCCTGGGGGAACTGAGGAGGGGGTCTACATGATTCTTTTTGGAAGGGGGTGTGCTCGGTTATGGACTTTGCCATGGGCTCCTCCATGGATGGGAAGACACGGGCAATGGAATCCCATTCCACAAGTGTTTAGCTGAAGCCTCATCAAGAGAAAGTTGGCTTTTATACCTTTTTGTAAACTGGCCAAGGGCAAAGCTGGAGGATGTTAAACCTGGAGAAGAGATAATTTATGTCTATAAAAGCCTCATGTGTACAAGGGATTTAGATTGTGTCTGTTGATCCTTGCCCCGAGAACTGGGGCTTGAGGTGGGCATGCAATGGGTGGGAGGTTACCACGGAGGAAGGTTTCCACAGAAGAAAGAGCTTGCTGGAAAGAAAACAGGGTGCCCGTGGAGATAGTGATATCCCCATCATTGGAGGCATTCAAGACGAGGCTGGACATTCACTGGCAGAAAAACTGGTAAAGGGATTTGACAGTTCCTGTCTCTTATTGCTGCTGTAACAAATTACTACTAACTTAGAGACTTAAAACCACACCATTTATTATCTTATAGTTCTGGAGGTCAACACTGTGTTCCTCCTGGAGTCTCTAGGGGATATCCATTTCCTTTCCTTTTCCAGCTTCTAAAGACCACCACATTTCTTGGTTCATATCCCCACATCACTCCACCTTCTGCTTCTGTCTTCATGATGCCTTCTCTGACTCTGACCCTCCTGTCTAACCTCGTATTCTCACCTAACGCAAGTTTGTGTGCCCAAAGCACAGTGAGGCCAAACACACCTGAACATCAGAGTTTGGAGCAGAGAAAGATTTATTGCCAGGGCCATGCAATGAGAACGGGTGGCTTGTGCTCAAAAGGCCGGAACTCCCCCATGGGTTTCAGGGAAGAAGGTTTTATACGGAAATTTGGCGGGGGAGGGCTGCAGGGTGTGTAACCTTCTTCTAGTTGGTGGTGAGGTAACAGGGTGGTGTTCTAAGAATCTCAATCATCAGCCTTCCGGTTCCAACCAGTCTGGGGTCCCAGTGCTTGTACTGAGCCTGAAGTTACCATCCTCTACCTGGGCAGGGGCCTTAGTTCCTATAGAAGAACTCAGAGATGTATGTCAGGTCTTCCTTACATACCCCCAGGAGGAACCAGGAGCAGGCCCCATGGCCGCACTATGGTTTCTTTCTGTATTCTCTCACTCTAATTACTAATTGAATCTGCCCTTTGGAACTTAGAGAAGGTCTTGGAGGTGGAAACCTTTTTCCCACAAACAAGGGATGGGGAGTACAGAAAGGCCTTTGTACTTGGGAAGGCCCCACAAGGTCCTGTACAGTTTCAGTTCCTCCTTTTCTTTGATACTCCTCAGTCTTCAGGGGAACAGGTGTTGAACAGAGAGGTCAATTATAAACTTGGTAGAGGAACTTGGTTTTAGGGGAACTTGGTTTCATTATAAAGATGCTTGTATTTACACTGGGTCCATCCTTATAATCCAGAGTAATCTCCCCTGTCTCAAAATACTTAGTTTAGCCATATCTGCAAAATCCCTTTAATCATGTAAAGTAATATATTCACAGGCGCCAGAAATTGGAGGTAATTATCTTTGGTGAGGCAGCCTATGTGTGTTTGAGGGGGGAAGAGACAGGGTGAGAGGGAGACTTGTATATTTAAATTTTTGTATCATGTGCATATATTCTCTTGTCAAAAATAAATATGGGGCTTCCCTGGTGGCGCAGTGGTTGAGAGTCCGCCTGCCGATGCAGGGGACACGGGTTCGGGCCCTGGTCTGGGAAGATCCCACATGCCGCGGAGCGGCTGGGCCTGTGAGCCATGGCCGCTGAGCCTGCGCGTCCGGAGCCTGTGCTCGGCAACGGGAGAGGCCACAACAGTGAGAGGCCCGCGTAACGCAAAAATAATAATAATAAATAAATAAATAAATAAATATGATTTCTCACCAGGTGATCAAGGTCAACATCAATAGTGATAAGTCAGATTGATAGTTTGTCAGATTGATTTGATGTGCCCTTAAATGGCACTTGGCCCCTGTAGACTTCCTCCCCAAAACACAATTACCCTGAGTCTAATCATGAGAAACATCAGACAAATCCCAATTTAAGAGCATTCTACAAAATACCTGAGTAGTGCTTCTCAAAACTAGCAAGGTCATCAAACACAAGGAAAGTCTAAGAAACTGTCACAGATAAGCCTAATAAAAGACATCACTAGTAAATATAATCTGGTATCCTGGATAGGATCCTGGAACAGTAAACGGATATTAGGGAAAAACTGAAAAAATCTGAATGAGGTATGGACTTTAATAATAATGTATCAATGTTGGCTCATTATTTCTGATAAATACACCATACTATAACTGAGCAGGACTCTAAGGGGCCTTCCCAGGACAGACCCCTCCCCCATATCCTCTGCTTTAGCTCCTCTCTGAAGTACATAGATAATAGTATCTGGTACACATTTCCTGAGTTGTTTTACTGATGCTAAAAACATCACCAAATGGAAGAAATTAACTACTTGATGATCATGACCATGTAGCCCCCAGACCTACTGGCACCTAAGGATTGATATTAACCCCTGTGACACCACCCTGTTACCTAACCATAAACCAATCAGAGAATTGTGCACGAGCTGATTGCATAACCTGGGACACCCCATCCTCATTTTGCCTTTAAAACTGCCTCACTGAAACCCATTGGGGAAGTTCAGGCTTTCTGAGCATTAGCTGCTCTGGACTCCTTGCTTGGCGCCCTGCAATAAATACTGCACTTTCCCTCACCACAGCCCAGGGTCAGTAGATTGGCTTTACTGCACACAGGTGAGCAGACACAAGTTTGGTTCAGTAACACTACTAATGCAAGATATTAATAACAGAGGAAACTGCATGTGGGGTATAAGTGAACTCTCTGTACTCTTTGCAATAATTCTGTAAATCTGAAACTATTCTGAAAAGTTTAAAACTCTTAAAGATAATACAATTTCATAGATTATATATTAACAAAACATATAAACTGTAAAATATATAACTACATTGTTTATACATTTATATTGTATATAAAATTATTTATTTAAAAAATATATATAACAAAATGTGTCTATTAAAGTCTCAGAGGCCATAAAAAATCTGGATCTGTGATTATCTCTGGATGGTGGCATTTATTATGATTTTTTTCTCATCAGTTACCTGCATTTGATATTTGTATAATGAACATAGATTACTTGGGTAATTCTTTTTTAATTAAAAAACTGTCAGGAAAAATTGGAGAAGGCTTTGGAAAAGGCAAAAAGATTCCTGGATGTTCTTTCAAAGGAATATTATGTGTTGTCTACAGCTGTGCTGTCTAATACAGAAGCCACTAACCACGTGTAGCTACCGAGCACTTGAGATGTTTTGCAATCTTGGTATGAAGAAAAGAATGCAAAATATCTCAATAATAATGTTTATATTGATTACATGTTTAAATGATAATATTTTGAATACATTGGGTTAAATATATTATTTTAAATTGTTTAAAATTCAGTTCTTAAGTATGCAAGCAAATCTTGTCTGGTAAAATGGAATTGATTCCATCCTTGGTGGAGGCCAGTTTTGCATTTGTTAGCAAATTCTTTTCAGTATTCCTGATTGTGAGAGATATGTACAAATATATATATGCATATATGTGTGTGTACTACACAGTTCACTGGTATTAACTACACATATTGTTGTACAAACATCACCACCATCCATCTCCAGTACTCTTTTCATCTTGCAAAACTGAGACTCTATACCCGTTAAACAATAACTCTCCATTCCCTCCTCTCCCAACCCCTGGCAACCACCATTCTACTTTCTGTCTTTTTTTTTTTTGGGCACACCACGCAGCTTGCAGGATCTTAATTAGTTCCCCAACCAGGGATCGAAACTGTGCAGCCCGGCAGTGAAATCATGGAGTGCTAACCACTGGACCTCCAGGGAATTCCCTATCTTTATTCATTTGATTACTCTAGGTACCTCATATAAGAGGAATCATATAATACTTGTCCTTTTGTGACTGACCTATTTCATTTAGGACGTCTTCAAGGTTTATCCATGTTGTAGCATGTGTCAGAATTTCCTTCCTTTTTAAGGCTGAATAATATTCCATTGTACATATATACTACATTTTGCTATCCATTCACCCATCAGTAAACACTTGGGTTGCTTCCATGTTTTAACTATTGTGAATAATGCTGCTATGAGCATGGCTGTATAAATATCTCTTCAAGATCCTGCTTTCAATTCTCTTGCATATAGTATACCCAAAAGTGGAATCTCTGGCTCATATGGCAATTCTATTTTTATTTCTTTGAGGAACTGCCATACTGTTTCCACTGCACAATTTTTTTTGCATTTTACTTTAAAGATGTATCCTTTAACAAAACGTTCTCAACATCCAGGAGGAGAATAGAAGAATGGCCCATCTACAAATGGGTACTTAACTACAGCATCTACAGAACATCGTATATAATTAGGATATGCCAATTTCTTGTTGGGCAAAGGAGGAGAAAAAGGAAAATCGGGGCAGTGGTGGGGGTGATGGAGATGGTGAAGCTTGGTGTCCTGGAGAAGAGGTTTCAGGAAGGGTCCTGGAACTGTGGGCATGGGTGGGAAGGGCCAAGGGAGGATGGAAGATGGAGGCAGCTCCCAGAAGCAGGGCCCTGGGCCAGAGTGGGGAGAGGGACAGTGTTGATGCCCCTATGGCTATAGCTGGATCTTGCACCGTTGGAAGAGAGGCTGAAGAAACACAGTGTTCCTTCTTGTGGTTGCTTCTCATAGGTCACCTCCTCCAGGAAGCCTTCCCTGATGCTTCTTTCCTTTGACTAGGTATTTTGGCTTCCTCTGTGTTCCCACAACTCCCAGGATGACCTCTCAAAGCACTGGTATTGGAATGGCCTCTCTAGGTGTCTTCCAGCCTCTGAGGCTGAGCTCTTCAAAAAGGCAGAGATTGCAAGTCTCATTTGCCCATGAATTCCCAGGGCCTAGGACACAAAAATGTGGAGAAGGAGCTAACTGAGTACAGGTTGAATAATGAATGAATGATACAACAGGATGGGGAGGGCCAGGGGGCAGGAAGTCCTGGAAATGCCACTCCAGACCTCCTCATGCATCTGGCACCTGGACAGGATGGAGTCAGTCCACCCAAGCCCTGGCCTGACCATCTCTCTCACGAAAATGAGTTGTGGATCCCTGAACAAATAGTTAAACTTGATGTCCTCTCTCTGGAGCTCTGACCTTCCATCCCAAACAAGCTCTGTCCCAATCCTCATGGGCTGAAGGGGCCAGGCAGGGAAAATGACCAAACCGTATGTCCAACCTATGCCTCATTCTGGGCAAATCAGTAACTGGCCCAGAGGTTGGCAGGCTCATGCCAGCATCTCACCCACTCTGTCCATACCTCAGCTGCATCTCTCAACACAGAGACTTGCTCACAAAGGCCATCAGCCCACACCACTCTGCATGCCCACCCTTCGCTCTTGTACATCCACCTAGAACACCTCCTTCTCAAATGGCTCTTTTCAAGGCTCTGTTCAAATGGCACCTCCACCCTGAAGGCCTCACATCTTCTCCTACCCCAGGAGGTTCAGGCCTGGCGGCACTGCATAGACTGGCGTTCGCCTAGAAGTAATAGAGCCCCCTCTCCCAAAAGCTGTTGCTCTGTGATCTTCATGCACACCCAGTTGCAGCCTGCTCCTTGGATGCACCCCCAGGGGGATGCGCAGTGAGTGACAAGAGGAGCCACCTGGCCCCTGGTCACATTGCTCATGTACATCTTGAACTAACTCTTGTCCGTCTCTGAGATGGACAGACGTTCCAGCGGTGCCAGGAGGGCATTGGACAAGATCACTCTTCCCCAAACTTCAGGCATTTATTACCTATTTTCCCCTATCTGCATATCACTGTGCACCTAAAAATTTTTTTTAAATTAGTTATTATTATTAGTATTATTATTATTTTTTTGGCTGCGCAACATGTGGGATCTTAGTTCCCCGACCGGGGATCGCACCTGGGCCCTCGGCTGTCCTAACCACTGGCCCACCAGGGAATTCCCTGTACACTTATATATATTTTTTCTTTAATTGTGATAAGATACATATAACAAAATTTACCATTTGTAAGTGTACGGTTCTATGGCATTCACTGTTATGCAACCATCACCACATTCCATCTCCAGAATTTTTTCGTCTTCTCCAACTGAAACTCTGTCCCATCAAACCGTAACTCCCCACTCCTCTCTTCCTGAAGTCCCTGGCAATCAACATTCCATTTTCTCTTTCTATGGGTTTGACTACTTTTTTTTTTTTTTTTTAATATTTATTTATTTATTTGGCTTCGTCGGGTCTTAGTTGCAGTGCACAGGCTTCTCTCTAGTTGTGGCACACGGGTTAGTTCCCCGACCAGGGATCGAACCCACTTCCCCTGCATTGGGAGGTGGATTCTTAACCACTGAACCACCAAGGAAGTCCCTGTTTTGTTTTTTGATAGCAACCATCCGAATAAATGTGGGGTGATATCTCACTGTGGTTTTGATTTGCATTTCCTTAATGATTAGTGGTGTTGAGCATCTTTTCGTATGCTTGTTGGCCATTTGTATATCTTCTTTGGAGAAATGTCTATTCAAGTCCTTTGGCCATTTTTAAAATCAGTTTCGTTGTTATTGTTATTGAGTTTAGGGGTTCTTTATATGTTCTGGAAGTTAGCCTCTTTTTAGATTTAGATATATGATTGGTAAATATTTTCTCCCTTAGGTTGCCTTTTCACTCTATTTAACTGTGTCCTTTGATGCAGAAAGTTTTCATTTTGATGTAATCCAATTTATCTATTTTCACTTTTGTTGCTTGTGTTTTTGGTGTCAAATCCTAGAAATCATTGCCAAACCCAACATCGTGAAGCTTTTTTTTTTTTTTTTTTTTGGCTACTTTGGGTCTTCGTTGCTGCGGGTGGGCTTTATCTAGTTGCATCAAGCGGGGGCTACTATTCGTTGCGGTGCACTGGCTTCTCATCGCGGTGGCTTCTCTTGTTGCGGAGCACGGGCTCTAGGGCGCAGGCTTCAGTAGTTGTGGCTCGCGGGCTCTAGAGCGCAGACTCACTCAGTAGTTGTGGTGCACGGGCTTATTGCTCCTCAGCATGTGGGATCTTCCCGGACCAGGGCTCGAACTTGTGTCCGCTGCATTGGCAGGCGGATTCTTAACCACTGCACCACCAGGGAAGCCCGTGAAGCTTTTTCCCCTATGTTTCCTTCTATGAGTTTTATAGTTCTAGGTCTTATGCTTAAGTTTTTGATCCATTTTGAGTTAATTTTCATATATAGTATAAAGCAAGGGTCCAATTTCATTTTCTGTATGTGGATATCCAGTTTTCCCAACACCATTTGTTAAAAGACTGTCCTTTCCCCAGTGAATGGTCTTGACACCTTTGTCAAAAATCATTTGACTGTGTAAGGGGTTTTACACACTTTTTGAAAATTAAATATTTTCTTTAAGTGGACTCATTTTAAGTGTAATAAATGTGTTTTTTAAAGAAACTTACGAAGACTTCCCTGGCAGTCCAGTCATTAAGACCTTGCACTTCCACTGCAGGGGACATGGGTTCGATCCCTGGTCGGGGAATTAAGATCCCACAAGCTGTGCAGGGCGGCCAAAAAAAAAAAAAAAAAAAAAAGGAGATTAACAAAATTAGATGTTAAAGACATATTAGCACCAAAAAAGGCTTTCTTCTTGGCATAATCAGATTGAAAGTGAAGTTAAAAACCAAGTACTCCTAATGAAGCATTTGAAGTATTTGATGACTACCCCTGGGCCATCAAAAATCATCTCACATCCCACACAAAGGTCTTTTCCAGGGGGATGCACTGCCCTCAGGTCTTAAAGGGGATTCTTGTCAATGATCCCCATTTCCCAAGCCTTTCCCACCTCTGTTTGGTACATTCTGGGCTGGGGTGGAGATGGCAATAGATTGAAAGCTGCTCTGGCCTCCACCTCCTGCTGCGGCTGGATGACAGAAGAGAGGGTAAGAAGGGGCAGAAGCAGATGGGGAGGCTGGAAATGGGAGGGGGGATACTCAGGCAGGACTGCCTCTCTCAGGATCACTGCTGGGGATGAGAAGATGTAGATGCTAGTTCTGCTGTTGCCTCTAATTCAGTAGGTGACCCTGGGTAAGTCACTGCCCTTTACAAATGAGTAAAACCAGTTGGTGAACAGCCTCTTTGGAAAAATGGTGCAGCCACTTTTGAAAACAGTTTTGCAATGTCTTATAAAGTTAATGATACACATACCACATGATCCAGAAATTCTACTCCTAGGTACATACCCAAGAGAAATAACATATGTTCACACAAAAAACCTGCATGTGAATGTTCATAGCAGTTTTATTCATAGCCGTCCAAACTGGAAAGAACCCAAATGTTCATCAACCAGTGAAAGGACAAAGAAATTGTGGTATATCAATACAATGGAATACATTCCTTAATAAAAGGAAACAATCTACCTGTATGCTCATCAACATAGATGTGTCAATGAAAAATTAATTAATAGTCAATCTAAGAAAGAAATAGAAAATTTCATCCAAGCCAATCTGAGGATATAACCAGGCAGATAGCCTTTCCAAAAGCTCTGAGGACTGACTGTTCCACCTGTTAGAGGTCAAAGCAGAGTTATATACATTGTTGAGACAAAGGGTTATGCATCACATGACGTATTGATAGTTTACACAGTCCAGATCTGCAGGTACAAAGCAAGTAGTGGGTCATTGTGACCCCTTACAAGATTAAGAAGGAATGTTATCTCCTATAGAGGTCTGGTTAATGCAGACACACAATACACACTAAAAGGGAGGGAGGAGGAACATATGAAAAAACATTTTTTGTTTAAATTTGTCTTGTCTTGCCATAAAATATGAATTTTATTTCATCAGATGAATTTCAAAAGCTTTATGTTACATAAAAGAGCTTTTCACAAAAGACTACTGTATAAGTTTCCTCTTGCTGCTGTGACAAATTATCACAAATTCAGTGGTCTAAAACAACACATTTATTCTATTGTAGATCTGGAATCTAAAATGAGCCTTAAGGGGCTAAATCAAAGTGTCAGCAAGGCTGGTTGCTTCTGGAGGCTCTAGGGAGAATTTGTTCCTTGCCTCTTCCACTTCTAAAAGCTACTGGCATTCCTCGGCTCCTGACTGCATCCTGTCAATCTCTATTTCTGTGCTCACATTACTGTCATCAAATCTCCCTGTGCCTCCCTCTTATAAGGACATCTGTAGTTACATTTAGGGGCCACTCAGATAATCCAGGATAATCTCCTCATCTCGAAGTCTTTAATCACATCTGCAGAATCCCTATTTCCATAACAGGTAACGTTCACAGGTTTTAGGAATTAGGATGGAGCATCTTGGCCTGCCACAACTATATCATGTAAGATTCTATATGACATTCTGGAAAAGGCAAAACAACAATGACAGAAAACAGGTCAGCGGTTGCCTGGGGCCAGGGTGGAGGTCACAAAGGAACTTTTTGGGGTGATCAAAATGTTCTATATTTTAATTTTGGTTGTGGTTACATGACTGTCACATTTATCAAAATGCCACAGAGTGGGAGAAAGAAAGTAGGAGAAAACAATAGCAACATACAAAAGTGACAATGACAATGGGGAGAGGGGATCCAAAATATAAAAGGAGCTCCAAAAATTAAAAAAAAAAAAAAACACAAACTGGGCTGCAACATTGGAGGGAGTACAGTACTCCACAAGACCGCTGTCACTTCTGATGCAACTGCAGGGTTCGGGGGGTTCCCAAAACCACCCTCAGGTTCAATAATTCATTAGCTAGAAGCCCTCACAGAATGTGCTGCAAGCTGTTATACTCACAGTTACAGTATGTTACAGATAAAGAACACAGATTAAAATCAGACATGTGGTTATGGAAATGTTCTGGAATTAGACAGTGGTGATGATTCATTATAGTGAATACACTAAAACCACTGAATTGTATTCTTTTTTAAAGGGTGACTTTTAAGTTCCAAAAGTGGAATGTCTGTTGTCCTCTCCCCAGGGAGTCACGGACTCCATGCATTACTTACCCAGCACTGATGTGTGACAGTACACATGGAGTACTGCCAACCAGGTAAACTCACCAGCTGCCTTGGTGGCCAGAGCCCTTCTTGGGATTTCATCACCTGGCCACGGTTGAGCTCAGTGTCCAACTCCTCCAGGTGGAGCTACTTGAGCTGATGGCCAGTGCCTCCACCCTAAACAAAGACGTTTCTATCAGGCATGATGGTGCAAAGGTTTAGAGATTACCTCTCAGAAACTGAGGAAAAATGGCCAGACCACCCTTTGGGCAAATTTAATTCTTCACTACACAAAGGCAAATGATTCAAACCTTTCATATTTCCTTTTCTGTGAGGAGATTCACAGAAAAGGAAATATGAAAGGCCAATATTCAGCCACACTAGCTAAGTATTAGGAAATACAAATGGAAACAATGAGACTTTTTTTTTCTTAAGCTCACTACGTATAACTATAGGGGCAGGCAAATAGTTAAGCTCACTTACTCTTTTTTTTTTTTAATATGTATTTTTTTATTATTTTTGGTTGACTTGGGTCTTAGTTGTTGTGCACAGGCTTAGTTACCCAACGGCATGTGGGAATTTTAGTTCTCAGACTAGGGTTCAAACCCACATCCCCTGCATTGGAAGGAGGATTCTTAACCACTGGACCACAAGGGAAGTCCCATAAACTCACTTACTCTTAATGGGGATGTCAACAAATATGGTCTTTTGGAGCAATTTGGAAGTATCTATTAAAAAAGAAAAACATGCAAATACCCTCAATCCAGTGGTTCTGCTTTGAAGACTGAATTCATGTGTGTGCAGAGACGCATAAATAAGAAGGCTTATATAATATTGAAACCGCATAATTCAGATGGGATTCGAACCCAGCCAAAACTCAGATTAGGACTTGAACCCATGGGCTGGGACTTGAACCTACTGTCTTTTGAGATCACACACCTGGTTTCAGGACTTAACGAAGCTCAGGTTCTTTTTTTTTTTTTTTTTTTTTTTTTTTTTAGCGGTACGCGGGCCTCTCACTGTTGTGGCCTCTCCCGTTGCGGA
>NW_021147053.1:19681-25000 GCF_002837175.3 Physeter macrocephalus
ACCCGCGTCCCCTGCATCGGCAGGCGGACTCTCAACCACTGCGCCACCAGGGAAGCCCGAAGCTCAGGTTCTTTATGTCTCAGGGCAGAAGGAATTCAGGGAAAGGTAAAGTGATAGGTAAGAAGTGTATTTACTTAGAGAGATACACATTCCATAGACAGAATGCGGTCTGTCTCAAAAGGCAAGAGCAGCTCCAAAATATGGAGTGGTTAGTTTTCATGGGCTGAGTAATTTCATAGGCCAACAAGTGGGAGGATTATTCCAACTATTTTGGAGAAGGGGCGGGGATTTCCAGGATTTGGGCCACCTCCCACTTATTGGCCTTTTATGGTTAGCCTCAGAATTGTTCTGGCTCCTGTGGGTGTGTCATTTAGCATATGCTAATAATTATAATGAGTGTATAATGAGGGTCAGGGTCTACTGGAAGTCAAATCTTCTGCCATCTTGGGACTAATCAGTTCTAACCAGTTTTTGTCATATCCTCAATGGCTATGTCATTCTTTTAAAGGTTGTGCCCTGCCCCCTTCCCTCCTGTTTCAATATTACTTGTAATGAGGAACTGTTGGAGACCACTTACCTTTTTACCAATAAGGGAAGGGATAATGTAAAAGCCATACTACGAAATATTATACGACATATAAAAAGAATTAGGTCAGTCTTCAGGTGCTGTCATGGAGAAATTTCCAAGATACGTTAAGTGAAAAAGTCAAGTTTCAATGTATACAGTATAATCCCATTTTTTGGTAAAAATGTTTAAACGTTACAAACAAAGCAAGTCTCTATATTTCCATATATTGTATGGTAGTGAAAAAAAAAGAAGAAAGAAAAGATCTGATGGGATACTCCAAACTCTTCTCAGTGATTAGCTAGAGGTGAGGGTGCAGGTTTGGAGATGTGTGTGTGCTGTGCAATGAAATAAACTAATGAGTTAATTGGGCAATTAAAAAAAAAGCAACCAAAACTAACCAACCCCACAGCACCAAGCATAGGGCCAGCTGGAAAAGTGTTCAATCAATATTTGCTGATTATAATCAGCAACCTCCCAAAGCTGGCTTCTGGAAATTGTTGGATGATCTCCAGAGGAATCTTTCTGTGAATTTTTTAAAATTGGAAATCGAACAGTGTAACTGCCCTCTAATGGTCTATTTTTTAATAATAAAATCCAAGAATTCTCTGGCGGTCCAGCGGTTAGGACTGCATGCGTCCACTGCCGGGGGCGTGGGTTCAATCTCTGGTAGGGCAACTAAGATCCCGCATGCCATGAGACGCGGCCACAACACTCTCTTACCAAGGGTATAAGACCCAGGTGACCTGGCCCCTGGCTTCCTCCTGAACTTCGTCTCTCCCCAGTCCCTTCAGTTTATAACTTTATGTCCCTCCTCAAAGACTCCAAAGTCTTTCCTGCCTCAGGGCCTTTGCATGTATGGTAGTTTTCTCAGCCTGGAATGCTCTTTTCCTGTCTGATTCTTAGGCATGCTTCAAGTCTCTGCTTAAATGTTTACACTTTCCCTGACCCAGCTATCTAAATGACACCCCCAAATCTCAATTATTCTTTCCCATGGCATCTTGCTTTTTCTTGTAGTAATATCATCACAATCTGTAATTATCTATTTATCTGTGCATTTGTATCTCTAGAGGCGGTCTCCCCCATCAGATTCCCTGAGGGTAGGGTCTCTGCTCGGATGGCTCTCAGGGCTGTCCCCAGTGCCTGGCGCACCCAAGGTGCACACTAAACATCTGCTCAGTGCCAGAACCCCACAGCCTCGCCAGTATGCTCCATCCCCACCCCAAGGGACAGCAGGCCCAGTACACAGTAGGGGCTTGGCCAGAGTAGGGAGCCTTAGCAGAATTAAGGAGAGGTGAGACAGGACAGGTGCTACCGGTGATCTGTGTGGAGATGGCCTGCACAGACCCGAGGAGGGGGGACTAGCTCTGGGAACGGACAGACCCTCTCCTCCTCATCCCCAGCTGGCTCTGTCCAGCCCCCCATCCCAAGAACCCAGGGTGACAGTGGGAGCTCTGGGTGGGCATCAGGTTCCAGCCTGGGGACAGGTTCCTTCCTACTTTTTCTGACTGGGGGCGGGTGAAGTTGGTTTGGAAGAAAAGGTCGAAGGAAAAAACAATACAGTGATTGAGTCTTGCTCGCTGCCATTTGAAAGGAATGAAAGTGGGATTAACCAAAAACACAAAATCCAAACCAAAACCAAAACACCCTACTGTTTTAGAATCTGCCTCAGAAACAATCATCTTACTGTTTTCCGTGTCACTGTAAAATTAAGGGTTTACCCAACAGCTTTGTTCTGCACTTGGGCTCACACAGTCTGCAGAGAGGCTGGGCTCTGGGTAATGATTTTGCAGCTACCAAGAAGCACTCCTCATTCCCTGAGTATCTGCTGTATGTGTGGGGTGGAGAAGAGGGTCTCAGGTGCATTGGGGGTGGGGAGTGGGCGTTGAACCTCCAGTTGAGTAAATATCAAAGGTCACCTTCTCTGAGAGGTCATCTTTGACCACTCTGTCTAAAAGTTGCCTCCTGGTCATCTCTGTCACACTCCTCTGTTTTATTTATTTATGTTTTGGCCACACCATGTGGCATCTTATTTCCATGACCAAGGATCGAACCCGCCCCCAGCAGTGAAAGCGCTGAGTCCTAACCACTGGACCGCCAGGGAATTCCCTGTTTTATTTTAGTTACAGGATTTGTCACTACCTGAACTTATTTTTTCTCTCCAGTTTATTGCTTGTTACCCCAGTAGAAAGTGGGATCCAAGAAGGCCTTGGGTGGTTTTTTGCTTGCTATATTCACATGGCCTGGGATAGGGTCTGACATATAGTAAGGTCTCAGCAATCATTGGTTGATGAATAAATGAATCAGTTATCTGTGCAGGTCGATATGGCCTGAGGGATGTGTGTGTGTGTGTGTGTGTGTGTGTGTGTGTGTGTGTGTGTGCGTGCGCGTGTTTCAGGGTGCAAGTGGAGCAATGAAACCGTAAGTCCAACATCATCTCCCACCTTCTGACACCTTCACCGCCACCCCCACCCCTGGCGTGGCAGGAGCTTTCCGTGCAGTATTTCATTTATTTTGCACAGCGGCTCTGTGGAGTGAGGTCCATTTATATCCCTATATTGCAGACGAGGAAACGGAGGCTCAGAGATCTTCTAAGTTACAGCTCAATCAGTTCAGAAGAGAAAACCACATCAACTGAGTCATAAAAGGGCCTCCCCCTTCCACGCACACCCACAATTTATCCAGACCATCCCCTCCAGGATGCTCGGTCACCCGGGACTCCTTGGGAGTCTCTGCACAGGGATGCCGATCCCGCTTTACGGGGAGACTTCAGAGAGGGGCAAGGGCTCGCCCAAGGGCACACAGCGCCAGAGAGGCATTCGGCAGGGAGCCGGTAGTTGCCCGCTCTGCTAGCGGCCGCCAGTTTATCCCGAGGCTCGGAAGCTAAGGGTGAGGAGGGAGCGAAGGAGCGGTCAAAGCTGCCGCGAATGCGGGGGATATTGTCAGCAGGCGGCTTCCCCGGGGAGAGAAACGGGCGGCTATCTAGGCTGGTTCTGGTGGAGCCATCTCATTGACCACGGCCTCAGTTTCCGCGTCAAAGGGATGGCGACTTGGTGTGGCTCCGGGATGGACCGGCGGGCGGTGTGCGAAGGGTTAAAGGGGAGGGTTTCGTGGCGAGGGCGGGGCTGGGATTCCGGCCGCACCTGGCGGCTCCCGACTCCTCGCCCAGACGCTGCGCGTAACCCTGGGAGCCGTATCGCGAGCGCGAGTCTCCTCGGAGGAGCCGCGCGGAAGCCGGCACCCGCCGCGGGGAGGGGCGGCGACGGCGGCGGGAGAAACCTGTGGAGGCGAGCGGAGCCGCCATGGCTGAATTCCCGTCTAAAGTGAGCACGCGTACCAGCAGCCCGGCGCAGGGAGGCGGCGCCGCCGTTTCGGCGCTGCGCCCAGACCTGGGCTTCGTGCGCTCCAGCCTCGGGGCGCTCATGCTGCTGCAGCTGGTGAGCGCGCGCTTGGGGCCTGGGGTCCGGGGTCCGGGGCCGGGGGGTGGCGGGGTGTCCCCGGGGGCCAGGAGGGGTCGGGGGCTCTAGAGCTGCCCTTTTTCCTTGCTTCTCGCACACCCCCAACCCAGGTTCACATGCGCCCCGATGCGCCGTGCCTTCCTCGGGGGCGCCTCTAGGACGGACGCCCCCGAGAGCACCCTGGAACCCTCTCACCCCGAGACGTCCTAGTTGCCGTCTCTTCGAGCACACACAAGGTGCACCAATGTCAGAGTGCCCACCTCAGCGCCCCAACACTCCCTCCCAAGTGGTCACCAAGAGGTCACCCACAGAAGCTCTCACAAAAGCCACAATCACCGCGCGCCACTCTCTCTGTTTCCCCGTCTCTGGCTCCCTCTGCCAGGACTAAGTCCTCAGCCCACCAGCACCCAGCCTGAGGCAAAGTTCACTCTCATCTGACCCTCTGCCAAGCTCCCAGCGGCTCCCCGTGGCTGCACCCCACAACACTCCTCGTCTAACCGAGTGGGCACATCCGGTCCAGCACAGACCCTTCGGCAGGGCCCTATGGGCTCCCGCGCGGGAGCCCGGCCCTTCTGGCTTCCACTGGGTAACCTGCCGGTTTCCGGCCGGTTTGACGGGCCCCTTGGGGCCGAGATACCGCGCCCAACGCTGGGGGAGGGATTTGTGGGAAGCCAGAGGCAGGACACCTCTATATCCAATACCCTTTGTAGACCCCAGCCGAGGCCGATCGATGGGAACACCCCTCTCCCCACACACCAGTTTCAGCCTTGAGGGTGTTAGCTTTCTCCCCATGGTACCCTCTGGTGCGAGTCGGGAAGCTGGGGGGCTGCCCTGTGGGAGGGGCTTGGTGCGTTTTCAGAGGACTAGGGGGGAATTGGAAGTGGGCCAAGATCCATTTTGCATTAGGGCATCTCCTGCTGTCCCACTGCTGGGTCCTAGCAAGGCTGCCAGGTTTAGGACTGAAGGCAGGGTCCGAGACCAAACCTCCCTCCTTACCGCAGGTGAGCACTCTTCCTCCTGGGCCAGTGCCGTCTCTTTCAGAATTCCTCAAATCTCTTCCTGTGGGGCCTCTCCCCCACCTCAGCCTCAGATTCTCTCGGAGGTTTAAAATGTAGATCTTGGTCCCCACCTCCGGGAAAAATGTGGAATTGGAATCTCAGTCACTACAGCCCAGAAATCTACATTTTTAACTTCTCTCTGAGCAGTCTGGCAGATTCTTTGTGAAGGGGCGGGGCGGGGCGGGGGAGAGGTCCCGACTGGGGTCTAATTGAAATCTGCAGGTAGGAAAAGCCCGTC
>NW_021147054.1:0-13679 GCF_002837175.3 Physeter macrocephalus
GAGAACCCCCCGCCAGGGCCCCACAGGTCACCCCAGCCCCGGCAGCCGCGGCCCCGGCCCTCAGCCCACCTGTTGCTGTCAATGATGAGGCAGGGCCCCTGCAGCTTGTGTCCAAAGCCCAGCTCGCCCAACAGGTACACGGGGGTCTCCTGGTAGCCCCCCTCGAAGTAGCAACGGGTCACCTGAGGAGGGTATCAGGTGAGCGAAGTTCCTAGGGCCGGCGCCCTCCCTGCGTCTCCCGCTCCACACCTGTCCCCGTGTCCCAGTGGGTGTGGGTGGACGGGCACAGGCAGGGCCACCAACCTTGTCTACCCGGGGGGGCCCGCTCTGGGCCTTCGGGACGGACTCGAGGCGAAGGCCACTGTGGCCAGTGCCCCTCACCCGCACGTCGTCCACCACCACTGGCCGCTCCGGGATGACGAAGCCGAACTCCCTCACGTACCTGCACACCCGGAGGTCCCGGAGAGCCATCAGGGCGGGCAGCCAGGCCAGCGGACCCCAGCCAGGGCTCCCAAGACGCGGAGCTCACGTACCTCTCGACGAAGCCTGCCCCAAAGTCGCCCGCTCTGGGGGAGCGGGCAGTGGCTGGGTGCTGGTGGGCGGACACCATCAGGGCGCAGTCCGTGCCCTGGTAGCGCAGGTGCAGGAAGCTCTCGGTGCTAATCCGGGCCCTGCGACGGTGACAGCCAGGGCACTCGCGCAGGGTTCCCTCGAGGACACCTAGTCCACCCCTCCCCGACTGCCGCCGAAGAGGCCCCAAGTGAAGCGGCTAGGATGCGGCAGGCCCTCCGCCTGGCCCGGCAGCCCCCGGAGCCCCACCTGGGGAAGCCCTGGGCCCGCAGGGCATCCACACACTGCTCCTCCAGGCGGCTCAGCCTCTGGTCCAGCTGCACAAAGGTCTCGGGACCATAGGGCAGGGAGCAGGGCTCCTGTGCCTCGTGCACCACGTCCGCCAGGGCCAGCCCCACTGCTGACAGCAGCCCACTATGCCTAGGGGGACAGGGACCGCACAGCGAAAGGGTGGGGTGCCTCCCAAAGTGGCCCCCCAGCCCCAGGACACACGCACCACACCCAGACACACCTATGAATGTGCACGGTGTCCATGCCCAGGGCCCGGGCGATGGCGCAAGCGTGCTGCCCACCAGCTCCCCCAAAGCAAGCCAGCACGTGGGCCGAGGGGTCGTGGCCTCGTGCCTGGGGAGCCAGAAGGGGACCAGTGGCCTACCCTGCCCCGCCCGGCCCTCCCCCATCCTGCCCCCCACCCCCGGGCGAGGGCAAAGGCGGCTGTACCTGCGTGAGCGCACGGATGGGCCGGCACATGGCCTCGTTGGCCACACGCACAAACCCCATGGCCACCTCCTCCAGGCTCAGTGGGGGGGCCGGACAAGGCCCGTTGGTCAGGAAGCTGTTGACCTCAGCGGCCACAGCCTCCAGGGCCTTTCGGGACGCCTCCGGGGACAGTGGCTGGTCCTCTCCCGGCCCAAAAATGCGGGGGAAGGAGGCAGGCAGCAGGCGACCCAGGACCAGGTTAGCATCCGTCAGGGTCACAGGGCCTCCTGGGAGGCGTGCACGGTGTGGGGCTGGAGGGCAGCGCCGGGTGTGGGCAGCGGGGGTGGGGCTGAAGGGGTCGCCGGGGCCTGGGCCATGGGGGAAGGGGACTGGCAGAGCACGTGCCAGCTCTTACCTTTGCGGTAGCAGGCGGGGCCAGGGTGGGCTCCGGCAGACTCTGGCCCCACCACGAAGAGGCCTGACCTTTGGAGAGGGGAACCGGAGGTCGAGGTGGGTCGGGAGGCAGGGCTGGGGGTCCCGCCCAGGTGCGGGATGGGGCTGACCTGAAGAAGAGGCGGGAGCCCCCACCAGCTGCCACGGTGTTGATATCCAGCTGGGGCGCCTGGAGGGTGACACCAGCTGTGCTGGCCTCGAAGACGTGCTCAAATTCGCCAGCGTAGCGGCTCACGTCGGTAGACGTGCCTGGCGGGAGACGAGGTGGTAAGGAGTCATCCCACAGACCTGGATGCCTGACGTTGCCCAGCCCGGCGTCTGAGGGCCCCCCGGACCCCACCCTCGGGCCCTCGTACCTCCCATGTCAAAGCCGATGACAGGATGGCCACCCTCCGCCCGGTAGGTGGTGGCTGAGTAACCAACCACGCCGCCAGCAGGGCCCGAGAGCACAGCGCAGGAGCCACTGAAGGAGTCCATGGGCGCCAGGCCGCCATCGGAGCGCATGAACAGCACCTGCACGTCCTGTGGGCGGGCAGCTGGGCAGTGAGGGGCGGGGCGGCGCAGGGCGGGGTGGCCAGGGGCGGGCAGGCGGGGCGCGTCACCTGGAGCTGACCCTGGAAGCCACGGCGGAAGCCCTGCACGTAGCGCTGGATGGTGGGTGTGAGGTAGGCGGCAGCGCAGGCAGTGTGCCCCCGAGGCACGATGCGCACCATGGGCGTGGCCTCCGAGGACAGCGACACGTGCGGGAAGCCCAGCTCCCGGGCCAGGGCGCCCACCTGCTGCTCGTGCCGCGCCCACCTACGATGACGTCCGAGTGCCACTGAGCTAGCCGCCCACCCGCTGGCCCAGCCGCCGCCCGCGCCCCCAGGCGGCCCACGCTCACGTGTATGAGTGCATGAGCACCACGGCCAGGCTGCGGATGCCTCGGGACAGGAGCCCCTCCAGCTTCCCTCGCAGGCCCCCCAGGTCCACAGGCTGCCGCACCTCCAGCAGGTCCCCTGTGCGGCCTGCAGGGAAGCCCGCCGCTGCCCCGTCAAAGGCCCATCTGGGCCTGCTGCCCTGCGCCCCAACGCTCGGGCGTCCGTACCTGTCACGGGCGTCCGTACCTGTCACGGGCGTCCCAGCACCTGGCTCCCCTCGATACAGCACCACACGCTCGTCCACTTCCAGCACCTCCTCGTACAGCATCTCGGGCATGGGCACAGCCTGAGGGCAGGCAGAGGCTCAGAGGAGGCCCAGGCCTGAGGGGCCCTGCCGGGGCCCTGCACGGGTGGGGCAATGCAGGCCAGGGGATGTGTCCCAACAGGCCAGTCCACAGGCCCAGGAGACACAGTGAGACAGGGTGACACGGTCAGAGCGGGTGACCCCAGGAAGGCCCACCCAGGGGGCGGCTCTCTGCCCCCAGGCCTCTGAGTGCAGCCAACTGCCCCACCCCCACAAAGGCAGCTCTTTCCCAGAACCCAGCAGTGGGGGTGAGGGTCAGGGTCCAAGACAGGGTGGAGCGGCAGACAGGCACAGGACAACACGTGACCAGTCAGGGCTAGGGGGACGCAGCGTCCCGCTACGAGTGCCCGGAACCTCCCCTCTATCAGCTGGTGGGCACCGACCCCTCCCAGGACCGCCCTCCCCGAGGGGCCACGGCACTCCAGGGAAAACGAGCACTGCAGAGCTGGCCGCCTGCTGGCGTGGATGAACTCACCAGGTCAAAGAGGTCTTCACGGGCCTGGGTGCCCACATGCAGCAGGTCTCGGAAGCCGCGAGTCACCAGCAGTGCCACCCGCTCCCCGCGCCGTTCCAGCAGCGCGTTGGTAGCTACCGTGGTGCCCATGCGGATGCTGGCGATGCGACTGGTGTCCAGCGGCCGGTCCCGCGGCAACAGCATGCCCCCCTCCTGGGAACCACGCGGTCAGCCATCAGGCCTCTGGCCCCCAGGTCCCTCCCCACCCCAGCACTCTGCCCTGGCCACCTGCTCCAGGACGCGGCGGATGCCCTCAGTGGGTGCGTCCACATAGTTGGCGGGGTCTTCTGAGAGCAGCTTTAAGACCCTCACGTGCCCCCCCGGGCACTGGGCAAAGACATCTGTGAAGGTGCCTCCACGGTCGATGGCAAAATGGAAGCGCCCCTCCGGGCTGCCCATGGTGATGGGGCTGGAGCCCAGCAGCGACTCTTCAGCCGGCAGTCCTGGGAGCCCTGGACAGAGGCAGTGGGTCAGCAGGGAGGCCTGGGGTCATCCACAGGCAGGCAGCCCTGGGCAGAGCCGGGATAGGGAGAAGACAGGGATCCCACGCCCATGAGGGGCCCTGGGTGGAGCCAGAGAGGGGCAAGTCCTGCAGGGCCTAATGACCCCCACTCCCCAGCTCCAGTGCGCAGGGTTGCAAGGGACCCCAGGGCCCGGAGCAGGCCTTTCAAAGGAGGAGGCGCGGCGGGAGGCCTCGGGCTGGGGTTTCTGGGCCCTTAAGCACGAAGAGGCACGTGGGTTGGGGGCTGGTGAGAAAAGGCCCACTTCCCAATGGCTCGACCTTGGAGCAGAGGCCGAGCAGGACAGGGGGACGGGGCGGAGCCTGCGCAGACGACGGGGCGGGGCCGGGAGGCGAAGGGGAGCGGGCGGTGGGGGCGAGTGGGGGCCGCGGGTGCGGACAGGGGAGCGGGGAGGATGCTGGCGCGGGGCCCACCTGACCTGTCGGCTTCGGCCGCTCGCCGTCCGGCCGGCCGCACTCGCTCCGGGCCCTGCCCGCGCCCGCCCCCAGCCCGGAAGCGGGGCCCGCCCCCCGCACGACCGGTCCCGGCGCGCCGGGCTCTGCGGTTGCGTCAGGCTCGGGTGGCCCGGAGCCGCCCCCTCCCGCGGCCGCGAGCTGCCCCAGGACTGCGGGGCGGGGCCCGGGGCCCGAGCTGGGCCGCGGGCGGCAGGCGTCTCCATCCGGATCCCCGGCGGGGCGGCGCTGTGCCGGCGCGGCCCACCCCGCGGCCCCGGCCCGGGCACCTGGGCTGTGCGGCCACCCGGCCCTGCGCCGGTCCGGAGCTCGCTGAGCGCGGGCGCCCCGCGTACCCTCCTCCAGGAGCCCCGGTGCAGGCGGAGCCGGCTGCCCAGACGACCTCGGACCGCGCCCCCCAGCGTGCGGCGGTTGTGGCGGCCCGGCCTGGGGGGGCAGGGGGGCGCCCTGGAGAAACCCCTCACTCCCCGTGGCGCGCCAGGCGCTGGGGGCTGGGGGCCCTCCGCACCGCGCTCCCAGGCCGACCGCGCGACGCTCGGGCTGATACCGCCAGACGCTGTGGTCAGTCTCGGGACCACGGGGCGGGTGGCTGCCCTTCCGCGGCCTGTTTCCCCGCGAGCTGAAAGCTGCCCGGGTGCCTGCCCAGACCTGAGGTGGGCTGGAGCTGTGAGGGGCTCCCGCAAAGGAACGGTGGGGGATAAGGGGGCTTCCCAAGCAGAGGAACAGCAGGTGAAAGGGCCACCTCAGCTCACGGGCCAGGCAGACAGATGGCCAGACAGGCAGGGACGCTGTCCGTGCCCTGGCCCTATCCCACCCCAGGCTCTCCCGCTTCCTTGAGCCTTGCTGGCCCTTGAATTCCGCTTGGTCCCAGGAGGAGAGAGGGAGGTGGGCTGCTGTGAGAGCACAGGGTCTGGGCCACAACCCAGGCTGCAGCAGGGCTCCCCACGGGACTGGTGGCCTCTGGCCACCTCATCCTCTGTATGATGGGGGATTAAAGGGCAGCATCACGGCTCCCTCACTTCAGTCCAGCGCTGCTCTGAGGTCACTCTCTCAGAGATGTCACCTTCTCCCTGCTGCACCCCTAAAAGAGCCCCCCGGCTCCATTCCTCGCCCCTTCCTCCACAGCACCTGTCAGCACCTGACAGGACACGGCCCCACGGGAGCAGGGGTTTCTCCCACTTTTCGCTGTCCTGCACGGCTCAGTGAGTGCAGCCTGTGGGTCCCTGAGGAGACCCCCACGGCCCTGGCCCACGCACCTCTTTCAGCATCCTTGAACTTGACGGTTCTGCGCCGGGGCAAGCGGGGGCTGGCTGTCACCTCGGCCAGGAGCCCGGAGCTGCAGAAGCTCAGGCTGCTGCCCCGGGTCCCGAGCACCAGCTTCAGCTCCTGGTTCTCCGGGGTGAGCTGCACAAGCCGCCGCAGCTCTTGGTTCTCCTGTGCCAGCTGCTGGATCTCCTACCGCAGGCCCTCGTAGCTGCTGAGGAGGGACATGCCCGGCAGCCGGCGGGCTGGCCAGGGGCAGCAGACCCTGCCATTGTGAGGTCAGCGCTGACCCTACCCCCGCGCCTCAGCCGCATTCCGGGGATTCATACCCCAGGATTATGGATTCATACCCCAGGGTATGGAGTGTGTCCTGAGTGACTTCCCAAGGAGAGGACTCTGGAAGCTGGGGCCTGGTTTCCTCTTACTTCGCCCCACCAGCCTTTTCCCTTTGCTGATTTTGATTAACATCCTTTCCCTTGAATCTTGGTCATGAGTACAACTGTATGTGCTGAATTCTACGAGTCCTAGTAAATCACTGAGTCCAGGGCTGGTCTTGGGGATCCTCAACACAGCTCCCGAGTTTGTATAAGCTTTAGGCCCCCAAACGTGAATCCACCCATGTGTATACCCTATGGCTAGAACACGAGGGCCAGGGGACCAAGGGGTTCTCATTCCTGAACAGCCCATACCCTAAACCAGAGATGCTGTCAGGTTGGAGATCTTAGTTCCTGGGGTGGGGGGACACTTCCACAAGGGGACACAGTAAGGTTTGCACTGATCTGGAAGGAAAAGCCACCCCCCAGTCACTCTGGGCTCCTTAGGCCCAGAACCAACATTATCCTAATTATCCTGAGCTGCTAGGGCCAACCATGCAATGAGGGCGGGGCACCCGGGGGGCTTCCACCTGCGTCAATGGACTACAGCAATCTTGACCTAGTAAGAACTGGGAGAGCAAGAGCCCACACTGCTGAGGGAAGAAGGCCCGCTCAGTCCAGCTGAAGAGTCGAGGGTGAGGGGATGGAGGATGGCTAGTGGCAGAGAATGACGGCCATTGTTCACGGCCTTCGACCAGGCACAGTGGCAGGGCCTCATGCCCCAGTATTCCAGGAGACCACCGCCTTGGAGGGGACGCTCTGCCTAGGACTTAGGCCCAAGCCCACCACAGTACGTCCATTCCACCTGCTCTTCTCATGGCTTGACATTGAACTGCTCCTACGGCGGTGGGGGAGGCATGTCCCCTCCCCTTGAGCCTGGCAGACCTTTGTGGCTGTCTTGACCCAGAATTTGTCGAGAGTGCCACTACATGACTTCTGAGGCTAGGTCTTAGAACACCATGCAGGACTTCCCTGGTGGCACAGTGGTTAAGAATCCACCTGCCAACGCAGGGGACCCAGATTCAATCCCTGGTCCAGGAAGATCCCACATGCCGCAGAGCAACAGCTACTGAGCCTGTGCTCTAGAGCCTGCATGCCACAACTACTGAGCCCACGCACCTAGAGCCCGTGCTCCTCAGCAAGAGAAGCCACTGCAATGAGAAGCCCGCGCACCACAACAAAGAGTAGCCCCCGCTCACCGCAACTAGAGAAAGCCTGCGCGCGGCAACGAAGACCCAACGCAGCCATAAATAAATAAATAAATAAATAAATAAACAAATAGACTAAGGCTATAAAACAGAGTTTATTAGAAGCACAAAACAGACAGAGTTTATTAGAAGCACAGCACATGTGGGAGAGCGCACAGAGAAGCAGTTTATTTAAGACAGAAGCAAAGCAAGGCTACACACCCAGGGAAGCAGATGTGTAGGTGTCCTCCCTAATGAGGAGCACACCGAAGAGGAAGCAGTTAAATCATTTCTATAGGGGCAGTTTTTCCGGGTCTTTCTTTTCCTCTGGCCAACCATCTTGCTTCATCTCCCACAACTGATTGGACCAGGGCCCTCCCCGACACATGTATGCATCTTTTAGCCGAGATGGATTCCAGCATGAGGGTCTCTGGGAGACTGACAGCACCTATTATGGGATAGTACCCCCTCCCTTTTTGACCCCTGAAGAGCCTTTCTGTGCATGGGCAGTTGGGGAGGTCTCCTTGACCTCAAGAATGATAGATGTGGTCATCTCATCTCTTTACTCCAGCAGAGCTCAACTCCTCTCTGCTCCTGCCATTAACTTTTTCCTTGAAAATGTCAGGGGAAGACATACTCCAATTTACTCAGCTTGACAAATTCCAGCTGCTCAGCCCAGGGGCCCATCTACCTCCTACCTCAATAATATATTTATTTTTTGTTATCGAAGGCACTAAGGCCATGCATCAAGAGACAGGCAGACACACAACCCCATACAATTCCCTTCTGGAAAGGGTGAGGCTCTCTTCACTCTCAAATGGAAAAAGGAGGCCCATTTTATTGCACGTGGGAGCTGGATGTAATGGGGGAGCATGAGACGACCTGAAAGACACTACGTGCAGGCGGTGCTGGGACACAGGCCTGTGTCCCTTCCTAGGCCCCTGTGAATGTCACCTCCTCTTGGTGAGCGTTGCAACCCTGCTGGCTCATCCTTCCACGTTCAAATCTGAAGAATGCGATCCGGCTTCCTAAGCACGGCAGATGGGATGGATCATGCAGCTGGTGGGAGTGGGGGGCGGTGGCGAGGGGGAAGAACTCCCTGATGGCAACCTTGACCACCGAGAACTGAGGTACCTGGAAACAGGAGGCAGCTAGAGAGAAAAGCATCTCATTTCTCCCTTCTGTAGACCCCTCAACAGTTCCAGGGGACTTGACCGACACAAGATGTTGAAATACATCAGGCAAAGAAACGCAAGAGTGATTACAGCATGTCAATAACACTCCGCAGGTTGGCAAGGATTATGTAAAAACTGTAACACTTTTTCTTGGTGGGAAAGGAGGGAACATGTAACTCACCCTTACAGCCTTCGCCCAGTTAGTCCCTACCCCGGGGTTCCATCTCCCAAGCCCCTGGACACACACCCACTGCCCACAGTGGGGCAGTAGATGGGTAAATTCTGGTACATCCACCCCATGAGTATCAAGCAAAAAATTAAGAGTTCCACAGGATTATCTGGACAGATTTCACTACATTTTTTTTAGTGAGAAACAGAAGTGTATGAAATGATCCCATTTAAAAAAATAACCAGAGTTGCAACAGCTCCTCTATGTCTGTACATTACAACTGCACATATTTGTTGTGACTTGTATGTAATTATGTGAGTGTGGAGAAAAACATAAAACCAGTATTTAAGCTACGGCAGATGCTGGGGGGCGTGGGGTCGTACAGAGTGAAGAACCAAAGCAACATGGAAAAGAAAATTAAAACTGCTCTTAAAAATACAGCCACGTGTATGTACAATATAAACTATGTCGGGTTGTTGCTGTTTTTTTTTTAATGGACAATTGTTAAAACTAAACGGTAAAAAACAAGAGAACAGAGAATGTGTCTCAGCTTGGGAAAACGAATGCATTTAGGAGCGAGGAAGAACAGACGCCGTCAGACAAAACGATGCTATCATTCCAGCAGTTGCGGCTCTCACCCCCGAACCTCGAGGAAGACGCCTGGCGTCAAAGAGAAGCAGACGCGCACCGGCTGCACAGGGTCCGAGCGGGGCTCGGCCGCAGAGGGAGAGGGAGAGGCGGAGGCGCGGCAGGGCCGACGGATCGCGGGCGCAGTGGGAGGCCCGGGACCCTGGGTCCTGGAGAAGGCGCGCGCCAGCGACGACCAGGGCGACGCAGGGCGGGTAGGCCCCGAGGGTCGTGGGAACCGCCCCCACGACAAACCCGGGGGGAAACGACGTGGGGATTCCACGCCCAGCGGGTCTCCACCCCTGGCAGCCGCGGGACAGTCATCCCAAACGGCCGCAGCCCTACCTCCCCGCGGGCCGGAAGTGAGGAAAGCGGCGCCGCCGGGAACCCTGGGAGAACCGTAGTTCTCCGGCACCGGAAATGGGAGCCGGCGCTCCGGAAACCGTAGGACCCCGGAGGTCGGAAGTGGGGCATCCGGATCGCCGGGAACTGTAGTTCTCCAGAGAGCGGAAACGAGGCTAGCGGCCGGGCGGCATGGCGGGGCTGGAGCTTTTGTCGGACCAGGGCTACCGGGTGGACGGGCGGCGCGCCGGGGAGCTGCGTAAGATCCAGGCGCGGATGGGTGTATTCGCGCAGGCCGACGGCTCGGCCTACATCGAGCAGGGCAACACCAAGGCGCTAGCGGTGGTCTACGGGCCTCACGAGGCGAGTGGGCGCGTGCGAGCCGGGCTTCCAACGGGGCGGGCCGAGAAATCCGGCGGCGGCAACTGCGGGGTGCGCGGGGCCGCCAGGCTGCGCAGAGGCTCGGGAGGTGAGGCCGGCGCGCGCCTCCGTGTGGGGCCGCGGCCAGAGTCCTAACAGTGTGATGCACGATGGTCCCTGCCTTTCTCGGCCACTGTCCCCTGCACCCTCCACTCCTCTGCTATTCCTAAACCCGCCAGGTGCGCTCCCACTCGCTCCCTCACCACTCAGCTCTACTCCGACGTCACCCTCCGGTGACACCTTCCCAGATCACCTTACTCACCTGTCAGATTCCCTCCCCTACATCCACACACTTCCCTGCTTTTCTGCACCCGCCTCCTCAGACGTCAATTTAACTTATTTCTCACCGTTTGTCTCCCCACTGGAACAAACTCCGTGAGGACAGGGACTGTAAATAAAGCCGCCTGGGTATATTGCCACTCCAGCGCTGGAGGCGTAAGGCCAGAAGGGTGGTAGAGAAAGCATGACACGCCTGCAGATCAGAAAGGCTGATGGTGGGGAGGATGGGGAGTATTTCCAAATGAGATTGAGGGATTTGTAGAACACGGAAAAGATTTAGGATTTTTGTCTCATACGTGGTGGGAAGCCTTTAAAGGTAAGTAGTATATGTATTGCCTAGAGAAGGCAGAATCAGACTTGATATTTGTAAACAGACTCTGATACAAACAGAGTGGGTTGGGAGAAGATGAGTCAAGGATGGAAACAGGGATGCCTGTTAGGAGAGAGATGAGATCCAGAGGTGATGGTAGCTTGGAGACTGGCCCAGTGGCCCGCCCCCCGACTATGTTTTGGAGGTAAAGTAGTTGCTTGTTGAGATGCTGCAGATAGAGGGAGGGGAGGGAGGGAGGCCAAGGCTAAGGGCAAGAGCCAGAGCAAGGGGTAGTGTGAGCTGGGAGGAGTGAGCCTGGCTCACGTGTCCTCCCCCAACCCTCCCCCAGATCCGGGGCTCCCGGGCACGAGCCCTGCCTGACAGGGCCCTGGTGAACTGTCAGTACAGTTCTGCGACCTTCAGCACAGGCGAGCGCAAGCGGCGGCCACATGGGGACCGTAAATCCTGCGAGATGGGCCTGCAGCTGCGTCAAACCTTCGAGGCAGCCGTCCTTACACAGCTGCATCCACGCTCCCAGATTGATATCTATGTGCAGGTGAGCAGACAGCAGCCCTCAACCCAGGGAGGGGAGAGAGGAGGAGGGTGTGTGGGGGGGATGGGGTCAGCGGCCTAATGGACTGATGCCACTGGTGGGGTGGTCCCTGCAGGTGCTGCAGGCAGATGGTGGGACCTACGCGGCCTGTGTGAATGCAGCCACGCTGGCAGTGTTGGATGCAGGGATACCCATGCGGGACTTTGTGTGTGCCTGCTCAGCTGGCTTTGTGGATGGAACAGCCCTGGCAGACCTCAGCCACGTGGAGGAAGCAGCTGGTGGCCCCCAGCTGGCCCTGGCCCTGCTACCGTCCTCAGGCCAGATTGCACTGCTTGAGATGGATGCCAGGCTGCATGAGGACCACCTGGAGCAGGTGCTAGAGGCTGCTGCCCAGGCCGCCCGAGATGTACATACTCTACTGGACCGTGTGGTCCGGCAGCACGTCCAAGAGGCCTCTGTCTTGCTGGGGGACTGAGCACATGGCCACCCAGGGCCAGAATAAAACCCACGCACACTCCACTGTACTTTGATCTCTCCCCGCAGCACTTCCATGCCCTCAGAGCCTGGCCTGGTGCTGGCTCCAGGGGTGACTAAGGATGCTCCCCCCCACATGAACTGCGTACCCCTTGCAGCCTCAGGAGTCAAAGCCTGAAGAAGGAGGGGATGTCCCTAGGTGAGGAGAGCGGCTTGGGCCAGGAAGGGATCAAGGCAGCTGAGCAGTGAGACATGGCCTGGTGTAATGAGCCAAGCCCTGAGACCGTGGAGTCTGTCATTCTCACCCCAGCACATCCAGGGCCCGGAGCACAAGTGCCGAGGGAGAACTCAGCTGGCTGTGATATCCCCCGTGGTGATGTAGGAGCCCATATCCCACATCCTCTGGATTATGGCTTAGACTGAATGCTCACTTTCCCCCTAGGAATCCCTTGGGCCTGTCCTGCTACTTACCTTGGGCGCCAAAAGTACAACAGACACAGATCTTCTCAGCTCTGATCCTTTCTCAGTCAGACACAGACACTCCCTGCTGCCCCACCACTGCCCCTCCCTCTTCAGACTCCCCTTCTCCCACCTCCTGCCCTCAGACCTGCCCGAGCCCCTGCAGCCTATCCAGGGGCTGCTTCTCCAATATCCCAGGCACCTCCTGGCCTGGACAGGGGTGCGCCCCACTTTCTACTTAATATAC
The DNA here is from genome assembly GCF_002837175.3 of Physeter macrocephalus. Lineage (NCBI taxonomy): Eukaryota > Metazoa > Chordata > Mammalia > Artiodactyla > Physeteridae > Physeter > Physeter macrocephalus. The sequence goes on from NW_021147054.1 coordinate 12,313, forward strand.
CCCAGCTCCTTTGACACCCCTTTGGCCAGTAGTATTACGCACCTTCCTGTGGTCATCTGACCCCAGTGATCTCGGTGCTGGGCACACGCTGTGATTCCACTCGGCTGTTTTTGGTGACCGACATCCACAGGAAAGGGTCCGCCAATGCCTTGGTCTCTCGGTCCACGGAAGCCCCCTCACTTCCCACCACGGCCTGTCACTGCCAGGGCAGCACCTTCGGAAACCTTCCGGCGTCTATGCTCTGGTCGCCGCATCCGGGCTTCCTCCCAACCTGCCCTACTCATCATACTACTCTGATTCCCCTTCGAGCCGAGCTTTCTCGAGCGACCCGTCGTCTTCATTGCCCTCCGGCGTCGCACGATGCCGTCGGCCTGCCTGGAGGACGCTCTCCGCAGGCGGGGAAACCCAGACCCGGCTCCCGCTCCCTCCACAGCGGCTCTGCTCTGGGCATGCGCGGCGGCGGTGCGTGGTGACTAGGGGGACGGCGCAGGCGCAGCGGTGTGAGGGCCGTCGGGACCGGAAGTGGGGGGCCGGCGTGCAGCCCCGCGTCTGACAGGAGAGGCGTGCCCGGCCGGCGGCCGTACCTGACAGCGGGAGCGCGGTCCCGGAGTCGCCCGGCCCTGCGATGGGCCTCCTGTCGGACCCGGTGCGCCGGCGCGCGCTTGCCCGCCTTGTGCTGCGCCTCAACGCGCCGCTCTGGTGAGGGCGGGGACCGGGGGGCGGGCGGGGGCCCCTCCGGCAGCGCGTGCCGGTCTCCTCCCGCCCGCCGGCATCACCTGGGGCCTCAGGCCTGGGGCTCAGCTCTCCCGTCCGGCGCCCCGGGTACCGGGACTCTGGGTCCAGGTCCCGCAGACATGCTCCCTCCACCCCCGGTGCAGAGGTAGAGGCTGCGGGCCGGGCCCGCTGACGCTCCGGTGGTCCCTCCGTCCCTCTCCCCTCAGCGTGCTGAGCTACGTGGCGGGCATCGCCTGGTTCCTGGCGCTGGCTTTCCCGCCGCTGACCCAGCGCACTTACATGTCGGAGAACGCCATGGGCTCCACCATGGTGGAGGAGCAGTTTGCGGGCGGAGAGCGTGCCCGAAGCTTTGCCCGGGACTTCGCTGCCCACCGCAGGAAGTCGGGGTGAGCGACAGAGCCGTGGGTATGAGGGAAGCAATGCCAGTCAAGGCCAGGGAGCTTTGCTCAGAAGCTCTCTTTGTGTTTCCAGGGCTCTGCCAGTGGCTTGGCTGGAGCGGACGATGCGGTCAGTGGGGCTGGAGGTCTACACGCAGAGATTCTCCCGGAAACTGCCCTTCCCAGATGAGACTCACGAGCGCTATGTACTGGGGGGGGGGGGGGCGTGGCGTGGGGGGGTGGGGGGCTGTGCCT
>NW_021147054.1:13768-25000 GCF_002837175.3 Physeter macrocephalus
GGCTGGCGGGGGGGGCGGGTGGGGGGGGGGGGGGGGGGGGGGGGGGGGGGGGGGGGGGGGGGGGGGGGCTGTGCCTGCGACCAAAAAGCACCTTGAGGGGGTGGCCTTGGGGCCAGGGAGCTCGTTGGGAGCGGGGTGGGGGATGTCTTGGGGCCGGAGAAGTCACTGGTGGGCACTCTAGAGCTAAAGGGGAGGGGTTTCAGCCATCTAGAGTGGGGCCGTGCTGAGGCTTCCCTAATACTGCATGCAGATGGTGTCGGGCATCAACGTGTACGGCATCCTTCGGGCACCGCGCGCTGCCAGCACTGAGTCCCTGGTGCTCACCGTGCCCTGTGGCCCTGAGTCTACCAACAACCAGGCTGTGGGGCTGATGCTGGCACTTGCTGCCCACTTCCGGGGTGAGGCTCAGGGGCTACTGCTGGCAGGGGAGGGTTTGGCCACCGCCTCAGGCCCTGCTGACCCTGCTTTTGGTCTTTAGGGCAGATTTACTGGGCCAAAGACATCATCTTCCTGGTGACAGAACACGACCTCCTGGGCTCTGAGGCTTGGCTTGAAGCCTACCACGACGTCAATGTCACTGGTGAGTGTTCTTGCCCTGCCCTGGCCCCCACAGGGCCACCGTCCTCACCAGCCCCTTAGTGGCAGCTCATTCGCCTGCTTCTACAGGTATGCAGTCATCCCCTCTGCAGGGCCGGGCTGGGGCCATCCAGGCAGCCGTGGCCCTGGAGCTGAGCAGTGACGTGGTCACTAGCCTCGACGTGGCTGTGGAGGGGCTCAACGGACAGCTGCCCAACCTGGACCTGCTCAACCTCTTCCAGACCTTCTGCCAGAAAGGGGGGCTCCTGTGCACGCTGCAGGGCAAGGTAGGGCCGCCTGCCTGGGGAGCACAGGGCCTGTGGGCAGGGTTTATCTGACCTGTCTCAAACTCTCTAAGCTGCAGCCCCAGGACCGGACGCCAGCGGGTGGGCCGCTGCGGGCTGCGCAGACGCTGCTACTCATGCTTCTGCGGCAGGCCTCTGGCCGCCCCCACGGCGCCCACGGCCTCTTCCTGCGCTACCGCGCGGAGGCTCTAACTCTCCGTGGCGTCAACAGCTTCCGCCAGTACAAGTACGACTTGGTGGCAGTAGGCAAGTAAGTGCCTTCTGGTCTCCCCTTTGCATACTCGGGGTGGGGTCATGGGTGCCCCGGGGTGTCTGGCCAGCCGTGACCCCAGCCCGTGCCCGGCAGGGCTCTGGAGGGCATGTTCCGCAAACTCAACCACCTCCTGGAGCGCCTGCACCAGTCTTTCTTCTTCTACCTGCTCCCCGCGCTCTCCCGCTTCGTCTCCATCGGCCTCTACATGCCCGCCGCCGGCTTTTTGCTCCTGGTCCTCGGTCTCAAGATATCCTCTGCTTCCTGCTGTCCGTTGTGGCCAGCCTCCGGCCCCCCGCTCTAGGCTTGGGGGAGCTCTCCAAAGTGGGGCGGGGGAGTGGGAGCGAGCCCTGGGTCCCCCACCGGGCAGAGCCCGTCACAGCCCTCGTCAGGGTCCTTGACTCATCCACGCTCTGGAACTGTGGATGCGGCTGCACGAGGCTGGAGTGGGCCCTGAGGAGGCTGGGGGGACCTCTGGGTCCAGCCCTGCCCGCCCTGCGACACAGGTGATGGCCCCCCACTCCTGCTCTTGGGGTCCCGGGTGGGGTTACTGCTGCCGCTCGGTCTCAGCTGGCGGGGGGACGGTGAGGATCCTTGGGGCTCCCCGGGCCCGGATCCGTCTCCAAGTGCCCGTGTGCCCTGCAGCGCGTGGGGCTGGCCTCGCTCGTGGCGCCCTTGCTGATCTCCCAGGCTGTGGGCCTGGCCCTCTACGTCCTCCCAGTGCTGGGTCAACACGTGGCCGCTGAGCACTTCCCCGTGGCTGAGGCCGAGGCCGTGGTGCTGACGCTGCTGGCCGTCTATGCGGCTGGCCTGGCCCTTCCACACAGCACCCGCTGGTGAGGAGCTGGGCTGGCTGGGCGCGGGCAGGGTGCGCCCTGGACACGCAGGCGGCTGCCCCTGAGCCCCTTGCCTTGCAGGGTGCTGAGCACAGAGGCCCCGGACAGGAGCTGGATGGCGCTGAAGCTGGTGGCCCTGATCTACCTGGCACTACAGCTGGCCTGCATCACCCTCACCAACTTCTCCCTGGGCTTTCTGCTGGCTGCCACCATGGTGCCCGGCGCTGCACTCACCAAGCCCTCCGGGCCCCGGTATGTGCCGGTCCGTCCCCACCACAAAGCCCGCCGTGACGTGCCCCCCACCTCCAGGGCCTCTGCCCCTCACCACAGACTCCCCCTCACGCGTTACTCCTCCTCCCCCCACACGGCAGAGCTGCCCTTGACCTCGCTTCTCCACACAGGCCGCTCTGCGCTGCCCTGCTGGTGCTCACAAGCCCAGCAGCTACGCTCCTGGGCGGCCTGTTCTTGTGGCAGCAGCTGCAGGAGGCACCGCTCTCCCTGGCCGAGGGCTGGCGGCTCTTCCTGGCGGCGCTGGCTCAGGGCATGCTGGAACACCACACCTATGGCGCCCTGCTCTTCCCGCTGCTGGCGCTGGGCCTCTACCCCTGCTGGCTGCTCTTCTGGAATGTGCTCTTTTGGAAGTGAGGAAGGCAGGCGGGGATCCCCCACACGTCCCATGTTCTTGCTTTCCTGGGAAATAAACAGTTCTGTTTAGCTGCCCCTCGGGCTCCGGTCACTCTGTCTGCCGTGTACGTGGGGCCCCGGGGCCTGCTATAGCAAGAGGCTCTGCCTGCAGGATTAGACACCCTGCTCAGCCTTTCTGGTCCACTTACTGATGGCAGGAGGGAGGGCCCCAGCTGCATCAGCCTTGGGAAGAGGTCCTTGGGTGGATGCTTGGGGTGTGGAAGTGGCACAGGCAGACCTGGCCGCAGCCCCAAGTGCGCTCTCCCAGCCTTGGAGGTCTGTGCGCATCATGGCCCAGTGCTGTGCAGGAGGAAACACGACAGGCAGGGCTGGGAGGCCTCACAGGAGCTGAGACACCCAGAGACCACACAGCACAGTCTTCAGCGCTGGAGCTAAGAGGTCGAAGGAGCTGGAGCGGGCTCCCTCCAGAGGAGGAGAACGGCGCCCCAGCCAAGGCCAGAACCTTGTGTGGCCTTGGGATGGAGTAAGAGGAGCCCCTGGCCCGGCTTCCTGGGGGCCCAACCAGCCCAGGCCGGGGGCCCACCCAGCACCACCCAGAGCAGACAGGCCACGGAACAGGGACCACCTGAGCACCGGGGGTTGGCGGGGGGCACTGATGGGCTGGTACACAGAGAGGTCACTGGTTGTACCAAGACCCCTGAAAGGGACTGGGGTGTCCAGTGTCCATTCGGGAGGGGAGAAAAGCAAAGTGTAGCCCCCTGGTGACGCCATGGCCACATGAGGCTAAGAGACCTCACCGGAGGGCCAAGGTGCCCCTGCCAGCGCCCCATGGCAGCGAGACCGGTACCACCTCCTACAGGCCTCAGAGTTGGAAGGGAGACAGGGATGCACTGCCTGGAGCATCAGCTCAGGACCAGCCTCCCTTCCTTCGGGACCGCATCCCGGGATGGGGTGGCCTGGAAAGTCTCAGCGGGGAAGCTTCGCCCCCGGCCCCCGCCCAGGCCCACCTCTGTGGTGGGGCTTATCTTCCTGGGGGGCTCCCCTCAACAGCTGGGGGGTCCCTGACTCCACAGTGGGGGGCAGCACGTGGAGGGGTTCACTTTGGGGCTTCTCACTGCTGAAGGGCACATGTGATCTGTGTCCAGAGTGTTAGGGATGGGGTGGGGCAAGGGTGCTGGAGGCCCACTGGGACTAGCAGCCTGTCTTTGGTCTGCTTGTCTTCTAGTCATTTTGAGGCTAGAGGAGGACTTGGAGCCCCACACCCTGCACCCCCAGAAGTGCCTCCAGACTGGCCTCTCTCGGAAATCTCCCCTGATAAGGCAGGCACCGCCTGTCTGTGGGCTTCCCGTCTTCCAAGGCGCAGAGAGATCTCTGCTCTGCTGTGGTCTCCTGTTGTCTCTGTCTTTGTGGACTGGCGTCTAATACAAAAATCTCTTCCACACATTTTTTTTTTCCTTGCACACGTTTTACCTGCATTTTGGCGCCAGTCAGTCATTTTTAACTGGACTTAGGCAGCCACTTAAAACGCAAATCATGAAAATACCTTACATCATGAAACATGCAAGCGGGGACAAAAGCTATCCGATCATCAGTTGTTTTGAGCTTACCCGTACACAAGAGCTGGAGGGGAGCCATGGGAGTTCTGAAGCTGATATGTTGGGGAAGCAGAGCTTCTGCTCTGATTTTCATTGAAGTCGCTCGTGCAATACATTTTAAAGCGAAAGAAAACGTCAGGCTGTAAAGATACAGATGAGACGTACAGGGGATGAGCATAAGGCCCCGCTGGCTTCACTCTGAAGGTGCTTGCTGCTGGCCCCCATGTCCCTTCTTAGTCACGGCGCCCTACTTTTGACGTGAGCGCGGGCACACCGCCAGACTCTGTGCAGCTAGGTGGGGTCGTGTGACCGCTGTGCCCACAGGACCTGAGCCGGAGCTTCACAGGTGAATTCCATGCGGAGACTTCAAACAGAGGATGGCCCTCTGAGCCGCTTCTCTCTTCTGCCCGGGGCCACGTGGGACCGGAAGCCCATCTGGGACCTGAGCTCCAGCCCAGGCTGGGGGTGGAGATGAGGAGGGGCTCCCTGACCCTCCAAAGCCCTTGCTAAACTGGGGTTAGCCGTCGCCCAGGGTTGCTAAACTGGGCTTCATTTGCAAGAAAGAAACAAACTTCTACTGTGTTTAAGGCGTTGTTATTGGAGTTTTCTGACACCTCAGTCTAGTTCGTGCAAGAGGGACTATCGCTGAGCCCAGCTCACATGGGGCTCTCAGGCGGTGAGCAGCCGGCTGCATCTAGAAGTGTGTGTGTCTATTGTGTTGGTAGTAAGTGCTCATTCCTTGGTCTTGGTCGCTTGCCTCCCATGCCCCAGAAGAGCGGCTCTGTGGCACAGGCTTCGTCTTTCTTCCTGCCTCTTTTCCAGCACAGAGCCAGGGACGTGGTGGAATATTCATACGTATTTCTTGAATGAAAGAAGGAAAGAATCAGAGGGAGCCCTTGTGGAGGTCCAGAAGGAAGCCCAGGGGGCAGACCTTTTGGCTTCCACAGGGGCTCCTGTCTTATGATATGGGGTGAGGGCCCGGGAGGTTAGGGTGCAAGACTGGAGAGGTCCTGAGCCAGGCAGGACCCACCTCAGGACACCCAGCAGCTTCCTCACGACCAGACCCTCTGCAGACGTCCTCCTGCTGTCCCAGGTTTCCTCTGTGCTTCTATCAGACCCTTTGCCAAGTCACCCCATTCCACCTGGGGCTTCAAGGTGGGGATCCAGGGCTGCCCTGGGGGCCTTTCTCTGTAAGCCGCCCCCGCAGGCTCCAGCTGCCCTCATGCCTGCACTCAGATCCTGTCTTTCCTCTAGGCCTCTGTCCTGAGGCCACGTCCTGTCACCTCCGCCTCCTGGATGTGCCATGGTCACCTTTAAGTCATCTCTTCCCAACCTGAACACCTCCCACCCCGCGTGCATCTCCTCCCCTGGTGCCCTCACCCAATCCTGGACCTGCGGTCACCTTGTCTCTCTTCAGGGGATGCCTGTCGCCTCCAGGATAAAATCAAACCTCCTTACCTTGGTCTCCAAGGCCTGCCTGGCCAACTGCCTTGTTCTTCAGAACATTTTTATTGCCCCCCAGAAGGAACCCTGTACCCCACTTCCCCCTCCCCTTCCAGCCTCTGGCACCGTTAACCTACTTTCTGCCGCTGTAGATTTGCCGAATCTGGACTTTCATATGAGTGGATTCATGCAGTACAGTAGCACCCCTTACCTTCGGGGCTTGTGTTCCAAGACTCCCAGGGGATGCCTGAAACCCTGGATAGTACTGAATCCTATCTGTTCGTGTCTTCCACCCACAAACTTAACGCTTTTTCCATCTTAACCAAATTCTTATCATGCACTGCGGCCATAACTTTTGCAGTTTTTGAGGTGCCTCAGCAAAACTAGCACGAATTTCTTTTTCCTTCACAGTTTCACGGATAGAAGATTGGTTCTTAGCGCAGATCTTGGCAACCTCAGCATACAATTTTTTTCCTTTCCTTATTAAGTTGAGGACTTTCACCTTTTCGCTTAAAGGAAGCACTTCATCTCACTTAAAAGCTTCTCTTTGGTTTACCTGAATCGCAAGCATCACTACTCTTGCACTTTGAAGCCATTCTTAAGTAAAATAAGGGTCACTAAATGTAAAACAGCTAGCTAGTGGGAAGCAGCCGCATTGCACAGGGAGATCAGCTCCGTGCTGTGTGGCCACCTGGGGGGGGATAGGGAGGGTGGGAGGGAGATGCAAGAGGGAGGGGATATGGGGATATATGTGTGCATAGAGCTGATTCACTTTGTTATACAGCAGAAACTAACACAACATTGTAAAGCAATTATACTCCAATAAAGATGTGAAAAAACAAATAAAATAAAAGGGTCACTTACTTGAACACAGACACTGTGATGCCTCCACAGTTGATCTGATAACCCAGATGGCTACTAAGTGACTAATGGGCAGGATATACTGGACAAAGGGATCATTTGTGTCCCAGGCAAGACAGAGGAGCGGGTGCAAGATTTCATCACTCTACTCAGTATGGGAAGTATTAACATGTTAGCAATATCAAGACTTCCAACCTGTGAACACATGATGTCCTTACATTTATTTAGGCCTTCTTTAATTTCTTTCAGTAATGTTTTATAATTTTCAGTGTACAAAAGTTGTTAAATTTATTCTTAAGTATTTAATTTTTTCTTTTAATTTATTTTTGGCTGCATTGGGTCTTCGTTGCTGCACTCAGGCTTTCTCTAGTTGCAGCGAGCGGGGGCTACTCCGTTGTGGTGCGTGGGCTGCACATTGCGGTGGCTTCTCTTGTTGTGGAGCACGGGCTCTAGGCGCACGGGGTTCAGTAGTTGCGGCACGCGGAACTGCAGATACAGAGGGCTGACTGTAGAATTATAGGTGGATTTTCAACTTTGCAGAAGGTCGGGCGCCCCTAACCCCTGCGTTGTTCGAGGGTCAGCTGTGTGAAATAGTAGTTGTGGTACGCGGGCTCAGTAGTTGCGGCTTGCGGGCTTAGTTGCTCCGCGGCGTGTGGGATCTTCCCAGACCAGGGATCGAACCCGTGTCCCCTGCATTGGCAGGCGGATTCTTAACCACTGCGCCACCAGGGAAGTCCCCTAAGTATTTAATTTTTTGATGCTATTGTAAATATAATTCGTTTCTTAATTTCATTTTCAGTTTGTTCATTGCTGGTGTATAGAAACACAACTGATTTCTGTATATTGATCTTCAGTCAGACTTGATGAACTCATCCATTACCTCTAATATCAATAGTTTGTGTGTTCCTTAGGATTTCACAGTTGACCCTTGAACAATGCAGGGGTTAGGGGCGCCGACCCTCTGCAAAGTTGAAAATCCACCTGTATAACTCTACAGTCAGCCCTCCGTATCTGCAGTTTCGAATCCTCAGATTCAACCAACTACAAATGGTGTAGTAATGTAGTGTGTACTTAGCAAAAAAATCTGAGTATAAGTGGACCTGCGCAGTTCAAACCCATGTTGTTCATGGGTCAATTGTATGTAATTCATGTTATCTGCAAATATAATTTCATTTCTTCCTTTCAAATTTAGATGCTTTTTATTTTATATGCCTGCCTAATCGCCCTGGATAGACCCTCCTATATAATGCTGAATAGAAGTGGCAGGAACCAACATCCTTCTCTTCCTTCTAATCTTACTAGGAAAGCTTTCAGTCTTGCACCATTGAGTATATTAGCCATGAGGTTTTCATAGATGTCCTTTATCAGGTTGAGGACGTTGCCCTGTATTCCTGTTTTTTTGAGGTTTTTATCATGCAAATGTGTTGGCTTTGTTTTTCAAAAGCTTTTTCTGTGCCTATTGTAACGATCAAATGTGGTCCTTTTCCCTTTATTACTATTATGTGTTATATTGAGTGTTTTTTTTATACATTGATTGATGTTTACATTGATTTATATTTACATTACTGAGATAAATCCCACTGGGAAAAAGATGTACTGCATTTTTCAAGCATTGGGTTGAGTTTGCTAATATTTCGTTGAGGATTTTTGTATCTATATTCATATAGGATATTGGCCTGTAGCTTTCTTTCTTATGATATTTTGTCTAGTTTTAGTGTCAGGGTAATACTGATCTCAAATAATGAGTTGGGAAGTATTCCCTCATCTTCTATTTTTTGGAAGACTTTGTGAAGTATTGGAGTTAAGTCTTCCTTAATTTTGGTAGAATTCACCAGTGAAGCCATCTCATCCTGGGCTTTTCTTTCTGGGAAGTTTTTGTTGTTGTTGTTGTTGTTGTTATTTAATTACTAGTTCAGTTTCTTTACTTGTTATCGGTCTATTTAGATTTTCTACTTCTTCTTGAGTCAGTTTTGGCAGTTTGTATCTTTCTAGGAATCTGGCCATTTCACATAGGTCATCTAATTTGGGGGCAAAATTATTTATGGTGTTCCCTTATAATCATTTTTATTTCAGTAAGGTTGGTAGTAATGTCACTTTTTTCATTTCTAATTTTAGCAATTTGAGTCTTCTCTTTTTATGTTAGTGAGTCAAGCTACAGGTGCGTCATTTTTGTTGAGCTTTTTAAAGAATCAACTTTTAGTTTATTTTCTCTGTTGTTTTTCTATTCTCTGTTTCAATTGTTTCTGCTCTAATCTTTATTATTTCCTTCCTTCTGCTTACTTTGGGTTTAGATCGTCTACCTTTTGTAGTTTTTAAAGTTAGAATGTTAGGTTATTTATTTAAGATCTTATTATTTTTTTAATACAGTAATTTAAAGCTCTAAATTTCCCTCTTAGCAGCTCTCTTGATGGTGCTAAGTTTTAGTATGTTGTGTTTTTGTTTTTATTCATCTCACCCAGAGTATTTTTTAATTTTCCCTGTGATTTCTTTTTTTTTAATTTAATTTTTATTTTTGGCCGTGTTGGGTCTTCGTTGCTGCACACGGGCTTTTCTCTAGTTGTTGTGAGCAGGGGCTACTCTTCATTGTGGTGTGCAGCTTCTCATTGCTTGGCTTTTCTTGTTGCAGAGCACAGGCTCTAGGTGCATGGGCTTCGGTAGTTGTGACCCACGGGCTCTAGAGCGCAGGCTCAGTAGTTGTGGCTCACGGGCTTAGTTGCTCTGCAGCATGTAGGATCTTTCTGGGCCAGGGATCGAACCCATGTCCTCTGCATTGGCAGGCAGATTCTAAACCACTGAGCCACCAGGGAAGTCCCTCCCTGTTATTTCTTCTTTGACTAATTGTTTATTTAGGAGTATGTCATTTAATTTTCACATACTTGTGAATTTCCCTACTCTCCTTCTGTTATTGATTTCTAATTTCATTCTGTTGTACTCAGGAAACATACTTTATATGCTTTTACTATTCTTAAATTTATTGAGACTTGTTTTATTGACTAACATATTATCTATCCTGAAGAATATTCCATGTGCGCTTGGGAAGAATATGTACTCTTCTGTTGTTGGAGTGTTTCATTGCTGCCCGTTACGTCTAGTTGGCTTATTGTGTTGTTCAAGTCTTCTCTTTCCCTGCTGATATTCTGTCTAGCTGTTCTATCCATTGCTGAAAGTGGGGTACTGAAGTCTCCAACTGTTATGTTAAATTTTCTATTTCTCCTTTCAGTTCTGTCCAGTTTTGCTTCATGTAGTTTGGGGCTCTGTTAGGCAAATATATCTTTATAGCTGTCATTTCTTCTGGATGAATTGATCCTTTTTTCATTATAAAATGTCTTTCTTTAACTCTAATATAAACATTTGTCTTAAAGTTTATATTGTCTGTTATTAGTATAGCCCCCCCAGCTCTGTTTTGGTTCCTGTTGGTGTGGTGTCCTTTTTTCCAAGTTTTACTTTCTATTTGTGTCTTTGAATATAAAGTGTGTTTCTTATAGGCATTATATAGTTGGATCATGACTTTATAAAGAAAAATCCACTGTGCCAATCTCTGCCTTTTAACTGGAGACTTTAATCCATTTACATTTAATGTAATTAATGATACAGTACAATTTATATCTGCTATCTTGATATTTGCTCTCTATGTGTCCTATGTCTTTTTTGTCCCCAATTTCTTCATTATTGTCTTTGTGTGTGTGTGTGTGTGTGTGTGTTATTTTCCAGTGTACAACTTTAATTCCTTTATTTCTTTGACTATATTTTTTGAGTTATTTTCTTAGTGGTGACCTTTGGGATTACAACTGACATCTTAATTTGTAACAATCTGATTTAGATTAACATTGCATTAATTTAAACTGTATTAAAAGATGTTGCTCCTGTATAGCTGTTTCCCCCTTCTTTATTTATTGCCACATATTCCACCTCATATATTCTGTGTCTATACCCATAGATTTTTTTTTTTTTTTTGGCCTCACCACAGAGCTTGTGAGACCTTAGTTGTGGCGCATGGGCTTAGTTGCCCCGTGGCAAGTGAGATCTTCCTGGACCAGGGCTTGAACCCATGTCCCCTGGATTGGCAGGCAGATTCTTAACCACTGCGCCACCAAGGAAGTCCCTGCCCCCTTGTTTTGAGAGATGATTTTGCCAGATATAGAATTCTTGGTTGGCAAGTTTATTCTTTCAGCACTTGGAATATGTCATACCACTGCTTTCTGGCCTCCATGGTTTCTGGTATGAAATCTTCTGTTAATTTTATTGAGGACCACTTATATGTGATGAGTCACTTCTCTCTTGTTGCTTTCAAGATTCCTTTTCTTTTCTTTTCAACAATGTATAATGTGTACAGGTGTGGACCTCTTTTACTTCATCCTGCTTGGAGTTTTTTAACTTCCTGGATGTGTAGATCCATGTTTTTCATCAAATTTGGAAAGTTTTCAGTCACAATTTCTTCAAATATTCTTTTTGCCCCTCTTTCTCCTCTGCTCCTGAGAATTATGTATAGGTTGGTATGCTTAATGGTGTCCCCCAGGTCTCAGAGGCTCTGTTAATTTTTCTGTCTCTCTATTTTTTTTTCCTGTTTTGCAGACCAGACAATCTCAACTGACCTAACTTCAAGTTTGCTAATTCTTTCTTCTACCTGCTCAAATCTGCAGTAGAACCCCATAAGTAAAAATTTTCAATTTCATTATTGTACATTTCAACTCCATAATTGCCATTTGGATCCTGTTTATAAT